>NW_026943824.1:8813450-9114865 GCF_035594765.1 Anolis carolinensis
GGAAGGAAGGAAGGGAAGAAGGAAGGAAAGAAAGAAGGAAGGAAGGAAGGGGAAAGAAGGAAGGAAAGAAAGAAGGAAGGAAGGAAGGGAAGAAGGAAGGAAGGAAGGGAAGAAGGAAGGAAAGAAAGAAGGAAGGAAGGAAGGAAGGAAGGGAATCAGGAAGGAAGTGAAGAAGGGAAGAAAGGAAAGAAGGAAGGAAGGAAGGAAGGAAGGAAGGGAAGAAGGAAGTGAAGAAGGAAAGAAAGAAAGAAAGGAAGGAAGGAAGGGAAGAAGGAAGGAAGGAAAGACGGAAGGAAGGAAGGAAAGAAGGAAGAAAGGAAAAAAGGAAGGAAGGAAGGAGAGAAGGAAGGAAAGAAGGAAGGAAGGGAAGAAGGAAGTGAAGAAGGAAAGAAAGAAAGAAGGAAGGGAAGAAGGAAGGAAGGAAAGACGGAAGGAAGGAAAGAAGGAAGGAAGGGAAGAAGGAAGGAAGGGAAGAAGGAAGGAAGGGAAGAAAGAAGGAAGGAAGGAAGGGAAGAAGGAAGGAAGGAAGAAAAGAAGAAAGGAAAGAAGGAAGAAAGGAAGGCAGGGAAGAAGGAAGGAAAGAAAGAAGGAAGGAAGGAAGGAAGGAAGAAGGAAGGAAGTGAAGAAAGAAGGAAAGAAAGAAAGAAGGAAGGAAGGAAGAAAAGAAGAAGAAAGAAAGAAGGAAGGAAGGAAGGACAGAAGGAAGGAAAGAAGGAAGGAAGGGAAGAAGTGAAGAAGGAAAGAAAGAAAGAAGGAAGGAAGGGAAGAAGGAAGGAAGGAAGGAAGGAAGGAAGGAAGGAAGGAAGGAAGGAAGGAAGGAAGGAAGGAAGGACAGAAGGAAGAAAGGAAAGAAGGAAGGAAGGAAGGACAGAAGGAAGGAAGGAAAGACAGAAGGAAGGAAGGAAGGAAGGAAGGAAGGGGAAGAAGGAAGGAAGGGAAGAAGGAAGGAAAAGGAAGGAAGGAAGGAAGGAAGGAAAGAAGGAAGGAAGGGAAGAAGGAAGGAAAAAAAGAAAGAAGGAAGGAAGAAAGGAAATAAGGAAGGAAGGAAGGAAGGAAAGAAGGAAGGAAGGAAGGAAGGAAGGAAGGAAGGAAGGAAGGAAGGAAGGAAGGAAGGAAGGAAGGAAGGAAGGAAGGCAGGCAGGCAGGCAGGCAGGCAGGCAGGCAGGCAGGCATGGTGTCAAAAGAAAGCACAGACGGGCTTTAAAGCAGGCTTTTATTTCCAGCTTGCATACATTGATATTCCTGCCGCAAAGTGCACTGGTGTTGTGTCCTAAATGGCGGTGACCAGGCGGTCCAATGTGTCTGTGGTAAGGTTTGCACGGAGCCCTTTTCGCCTTTGTCGTGAAGCATCCTCTCCAGTTAGACACAAAGATTGTGTACTTTGTGCTGTTGGCAATCTTCAGCAGGTCTTGCCTCTTATCCTCTCTTCCTTCCCGGAATGTCGCCACTTGCCGATGTGCACGGAGCGAAGAAAGGGTGCCGAAAGACTGTTCGGCCGATCGGAGAGCGACGTCCCAAGGTGTCTCGAGGTAGCGAAAAGGACGTCGGGGTTATTGCAGAATCCCCACGTAGGCATCCCGGAGCTGCAGAAGGACCTTGAGGATGTCTGGGAATCTGATCAGCGCGATAACCAGGCTCATCAAGAGGAGAGTCAAAAGGAAGCATTTCAGGAGGAAGAAATCCCTCCGCCTTGCGGGCCTTTTTCTCAAATAGTGATCCACGCAGTCGGCGAAGGAGTACTTCTTGGGGGAGTAGCCCAGCTCCGCACGCGCTTTGTCGATCTTGAAGGTGTGCGTGCAAGAGATGTTGTGCACCTGTGGATCGGAAAGCATTCAGCGAGCGTGGAAAATAAACATTTCGTTAGATGGTCAATGTTCCCAGTAAATAATGTCATTCATTATTGACAAGCTTTGAGCAAAATCAAAATAATGACTAATCTATGTTTTATAGAGATATTAGAATCAATTTCATCACTCCTTGCTTTTAAAACATCCAGGCCGCACTGAAAGATACTACACCTCTCTGCTGCTCTCAGACTCCTGTTCTGCAATAACCTATAGCGTCGCCTGGTTCTGTGCGGCAGCAATTTCCATCAGACGGACGATGACTGACCCCACAGGGCCTGTAGCCAAAGCAATCTGTTATAACTGAAAGACTGCAAATGCTCCCTCTATCCCCCTCCAGAACCTCTTAGTGGACCGATATTTACTATTAGCTTACCCTGCTAATAGTCTGCTTTTAATTTGTTTTTATTATAACATGTTTTTAACTTGTTATTTTATCTGACTTTTATGGGAACTGCGATTCCCCTTTTCGGGCACCTGTGCCCATTTCTATATATTCTGGTCATAGACCGTAATAAATTGCTGATTCTGATTCTGATTCTGACTAATCTATATTATTACCTCGTTTCTGGTGATGGGAGGCGTTATTTCAACGAACGGGTATAGCAGGTAGTACACGCTCTCCATGAACATAGCTGCACAAACAAAAGCAATGACTTGAGATTGCAACGATCGCTTCAAATTGCAAGGCAGGAAGCGGACATATATTAAGCGCGATACGCAACCCCTCTGATTCTGGCCATGAAAGCCTTCGACAACACATTAAACATACAATGCTGCTTACCCGACAGATGAACCAGAAAAACGGGAACACTTATGGATGGTTTCCTAACGCCTAATCTTTCAAACTGAAAGAAACAGCGACATATTAATTTCAAAACATGAATGTAGTGGCCGCAGCATCCAGGGAGGCTCCGGCGTTCTCCCAGCAGACAGAGGAGTAAGAAAGAGCGTTTCTACTCACCAATGGAGACAACCACTCAAAAAGGTTCACTTTCTCGTTGTCGTTGATAAAATAGACCTGGCCGCTCTAGATGTAATTCAGAGAAAGCACAAAATTAGGAGTTCTTCCAGAGCACACATCTCAAACTCAAGGCCTGCCATGTCCTTCTATGTGGCTCTCCAGAGGCTAGACTACAACTCCTGTATTCCTCACCATTAGATCTTATACCTAGAGCTGATGGGAGTTGGGATACAGCAGACATGGGCAAACTTCAGCCCTCCAGGTGTTTTGGACTCCAACTCTCACAATTCCTAACAGCCCAAGGCAAAACTCTTTCAGGAACATAGGCAAACACAGGAAACTTGAATCATGAACGTGAGAGTTGAGACAGGAACCTGAACCTTTAGGCAACATTGTCTGCTCTGAGAGACAACAAGTAAAATTAATTTAAGTCCAAACCTGACCAAGAAGCCATGAAATCATGCCTCACACACCTGAGTCTCTCTGAATGCTTAATTAATCTATCCTTCACTCCCTTCATCCAGAGATCTAATTTGATATCATGGGAAAACTCCCCATCAGCTGAAGGCCGATTCTCAAGAGAAATGGACTTTTCAGCTCAAAAGTTTTAAAAATCACATCTAAATACAGTAGAGTCTCACTTATCCAACATAAACGGGCCGGCAGAATGTTGGATAAGCAAATATGTTGGATAATAAGAAGGGATTAAGGAAAAGCCTATTAAACATCCAATTAGGTTATGATTTTACAAATTAAGCACCCAAACATCATGTTATACATCAAATTTGACAGAAAAAGTAGTTCAGTACGCAGTAATGCTATGTAGTAATTACTGTATTTACAAATTTACCACCAAAATATAATGATGTTTTGAAAACATTGACTACAAAAATGAGTTGGATAATCCAGAATGTTGGATAAGCGAATGTTGGATAAGTGAGACTCTACTGCAGGGGTCCTCAAACTTTTTAAGTGGAGGGCTGATTCACAGTCCCTCAGACTTTTGGGGGGCCAGACTATGACGAAATAGTCCAAAATTAGGATTGTTGTTGTTGTGTGCCTTCAAGTCATTTCAGACTTAGGTCAACCCTAAATCTAAAGTTTAGGACAGAGGTCAGGTAAATGACCTTGGAGGGCCTTAGTTTGGGGACCCCTGATCTAGACGATCTCATAAGACCATAGGTAAGCAAAGAGACCTCCAAAGACCATCTAGATGGTCTCATAAAACCATAAGGAAAAGGACCCTCAAAGGCCATGTACATGATCTCATAAGGCCATCAGAAGACCATAGCTAAGGAAAGGGACCCCCAAAGGCCATCTAGATGGTCTCATAGGACCATAGGTAAGGAAAGTGATCTCCAAAAGCCATCTAGATGGTCTCTTAAGGCCGTAGCTAAGCAAAGAGACCTTCAAAGACCATCTAGACGATCTCATAAGACCATAGGTAAGCAAAATGACCTCCAAAGACCAGACAGACTTAGATCAACCCTAAGTCTAAAGTTTAGGACAGGGGCCAGGTCAATGACCTTGGAGGGCCGCATCCGGCCACGGGCCTTAGTTTGGGGACCCCTGCTCTACTGTAAACATTAATTTAAAAAAGAAATAGTAGAAATGGATGAATAAGGTGGATCTTTACTTACGGCTATGTAGTTCCTCTCCGGAGTGAGTGCTGCAGTGGCAAGGATATGAGCTTGGACAAGATTTTTGACATGGACCCAGTTCATTAAAGTCTGAGAATCCCCAACCCGGAAGGCAAAGAATCCTCTCTCAATATTCAGCTGTTGGAATATACGAAACGTGAAATGGTGAAGGGATTGGTGAATTAGCAACAGAACAGGTATGACATGAGCAGGCAACATAAAACGACATGAACTTGCTGTCAATGTGGGATTTGTGTATTGGTAGTGTTTAAATGAAATTTGTGTCTGGCATGTATTGCATACAGGTTGCATCATCCAGAGTATGCTATAGTTTGTAAAGGGTTAATGACTGAGAAGCTGTGTTGACCTTGATGTGTTGCTGGAACCTTGGGAGTATCCAGACTCAAGTGTGTTTGTACATTACTGATTGCGTCAGTTGAGATCTTGCTCTGTTCTGAGTTTGTGTCTGCCTAAAGTGAAAGCCAAGCCTGTGTTCGTCTGCAATTCTGTTTTGTCTTATATAGTAAAACTTTGTATATATTTTTAACATCGTTTCTGACGTCTCTTTGTTCTGCGCTCCATTGACAACATACAACTGCTGCTACGCTGCGAATTACTCTGACACTTGCAACATAAAATGCCAATCGTTACTCAAAAAGTACGTACACTGAAGACTCATATAATCCAGTTCAAAGAAGACAATGTGGATTATAATCTGGATTATATGGCAGTGTAGAAGGGGCCTTAAACAGCAAACAGTATTTTAAGCTAGTCAAGATACATACTGCCAGTCGGGGCAAATGCCTTTCTTCTTCTGGCCCATAGATGCCTGGCGAGCGCAGAGAACATGTGTAGAGTTTGCCGCCTCCTACAAAACAGGACACAACAAGAACTCATTCAGTCAACATTTTTATCCCCATGTGCTCACCCAGACTGGCTTAAGCGTCTGAGGGGGGAAAGGAAAAGGCCTGAGTCTGTTAGGAATGGTGGGAGTTGAAGTCCAAAACACTCGGAGGGCCCAAGGTTGCCCATGCCTGAACTACCGTGTCACATGGCTTCTATACACAGAATACAAATACCTGCGAGTGGGGATCCATTAGCCGCGAGTACCATTTGTTCTGCAATGGCCTTGGTCCTGGAATATTCGTTAACATGCTAAAAAAGAATAAGGACAAAATGGAATTAATACAATTATTTACATGAGTCGGATCATTTATCAGGCCTGGTAGTAAAATTATTTGTAACTAAATGAAGTAGTTAAACAGGTATGCAAGTAAGACACTCTTCTCCTGCTTTCCCCTTCATGCATTGTTCACACAGGCCCCATCTACACTGCCATATAATCTGATTTGATTTTCTGATAAGCTGCAGAAAATCCTGCCGATCAAAAGGTTGGCAGTTCAAGCCCAGGTCGGGGTGAGCACCCGCCATCAGCCCCAGCTCCCTGCCCACCTAGCAGATTGAAAACAAAAATGTGAGTATATAAATAGGTACCACTTTAAGTCCCCTTTGGGGTGAGAAGGGTGGAATATAAATACCGTACATATATAATAAATAAATAGGAAGAGTTCCTCGTTCAAACCAGCAGTACTACAATTTGTTGACTTTTTAACTATAATTCTAAACAGTCAGATCCAAAAACATATGGGTTCCTTAACAGAGGAAATATAGAACTCAAAGAGGAAAAAGAAATTAAACATACATTTAGCAACTTCTCATGGCTCCACTATATACAAATCAAAGAATTTTACAAAATAGACAAAGAGAAAGTCTTCCCAGAAAAGGATTCTTTTTGGGACAATATAATGAAATCTGAAAATAAAATAATTACCAAAATATACAAAAGATTATTAGAATGGACTACAGAAAGAGAGCAAATCAAAGAGTGTATGATTAAATGGGCAGAGAATATTGGACACCCAATAAAATTAGAAAAATGGGAAAAGATTTGGAATCAGAGAATCAAATACACATATGTATTCGACTTAAGAGAGAACTGGTATAAAATGATATATAGATGGTATATTACACCACAAAAAATTTCAAAATTTTACAAAAATGTCTTCAACAAATGTTGGAAATGTGAACAACAGGTAGGTACTTTTTTCATACATGGTGGACCTGCCCAAAAGCTAAAATTTTTTGGAAAGATATACACGGAGAAATACAAAAAATATTAAAGACTAACATTAAAAAGGAGCCAGAATATTTCTTGCTAGGAATGTTGGATTTGGATAAAGACAAAGACAAAGAGATTCTATTTAACCACCTGACAATAGCAGACAGAATAACATATGCGAAGAAGTGGAGATCAAAAGAAATACCAAAAAGAGAAGAATGGCAAAATAAAGTCCTAGAAATAATGAATATGGATAAATTAACTTACTGGCTCTCTCCAAACCAAGGATTACCGAAAAAACAAATGAACTGGGACCCGGTAAAAGAATATTTTTATCAACTTAAAATGGAGCTTATAATTTGAAATAAGAACAACAAGAAAATATTAGAGACAAAGGGGAAGAAGACGGTTTGGACTATAAAATACTAAAATACAGAAAGTCACAATACAAACACCAAGGAATAGATGGAAGTCAACCCCTCCCACATACCTTTTTTTTCCTCCTTGTTCTTACTTTCATTTTTTTCTTCATTTTTCTTTCTTTTTTTCTCTCCACCCATATTGTTCTCCCACTTTCCATGTATTTTTTATTTTTATCTTTAAATTTATTATTAATAAAAATTTACCAGGAAACAAAAACATATGGGTTCCTTTGCCGAAAAGCAAATGCACTGTTCCTCTATCCTCCAGTTCAATATTCTTATTGAGCAGGCTTAATTAAGGGGGAAAATTATAATGATATTAGTAACAACAAGTCCTATCCTTCCAGTCCCCCCCCCCCTTGAATTGCGCAATAAAGCCTTCAAGTCAAACATAAAATGAGAGTTCGATTACCTTGTCTAGAGGAAAATAAGTCACGGATGCCTCGTCTCCATCTACAATGGTTTGCCCTGCAAATACCACATTGACTGAGCTGGTGTACACCAATCTGGGAACGCTTCGCTGCTTGCAAACTGCAGAGATGCAGGATATAAAATCATTTATTATGGAAGAGAGCAACATATCACCATATCCAAGAGAAGTGTTTGATGATGGGAACTGCAGACCAGAATGTCTGGGGAATGACCGTTCGAAACTACAAAGAAGTATCAATGCTGCCTATTGCGCCAAATTGCTATGTGTGTGTGTAAAGAAATCCTTGTAAAGAAATCCTTGCAAAGATGTTTGCAGGAAATCTCTGCAAAAGAGCTCAGCTTTGCAGAGGCAAAGCCACGCCTAAAACAATGTATCGGTTTGATGGCAGATGGCTTGGTTTGTCAGTTGGTTTGTCAGTTGGAATTTGAGCTTGCTGGGAGAGCACAGAAAAAGACAGGCTCTCTAATAGCTACGGTCAAGTAGCAGGTTTAAATATGCTATGCTGTATATATTTTGAATGCTGATTGATTAGTTATTGATCCTATGCAACTACAAGGACATTGTACGATTGCTGAACTGTTTATTTGATTTCAACTCAACAAGTAAAGTTTTCCTTTTGTTCTTTCAATTCCTCTGCCTGGTCTGAGTCTTTTGCACATGGTGTTAGCTGGAAGTTGCTGATTCCGCTGTACACTCTCACCTGGTAACACTGCCTTCCTTTCCACAAAAGCTGCCATTACCCTACGCGTCGCACACGCCAAGGAAACCAAGGGTACGCACCTTCAAGAACGACTTCCGTTCCCCCAATGTTGATGGACTGAATCTCTTTCCTATGCAACTAAGAAAAGTGGAGAGAGACTTAAGTGTCACAGCAGTCGCTGTTGAAAAAACAAGAGAACAACTTTATTCCATTTTAATGTTTTACATCGTAATTATGTTTGTGTGTGGTTGCAATTTTGTGGTTTTTATTGTTTGAGATTTAATGTATTATCCATATGTTGGCCACCCTGAGTCCCTTTGGGGAGATGGTGGCGGGGTAGAAATAAAATTTATTATTTTATTATGACACAGCAAACAAGATAGATATGCTGGATTTCGTATCACAAAATCACAAGTCGAACACGTCCCAAGTGTCTAGGACTGTGTGATGTATTTTCGGATGGTACGCGCAGATCCCAGTAGGGTGGCCTTTTGCAGTTGGCAGATCGTAATTTTGTCAATGTCTATTGTTTCCAAATGCCGGCTGAGATCTTTTGCCACGACACCCAATGTGCCGATCACCACCGGGAACCACCTGCACTGGTTTCTGCCAGAGTCTTTGAAGTTCAATCTTGAGGTCCTGAGAGTGGCTGAGTTTTTTCTGTTGTTTTTCGTCAATGCGACTGTCACCTGGGATGGCGACATCAATGATCCAAACCTTTTTCTTTTCCACAACTGGGATGTCTGGTGTGTTGTGTTCCAGAACTTTGTCAGTCTGGATTCGGAAGTCCCACAGTATCTTTGCGTGCTCATTTTCCAATACTTTTGCAGGTTTGTGATCCCACCAGTTCTTTGCTGCTGGGAGGTGGTACTTGAGGCATATGTTCCAATGAATCATTTGGGCCACATGGTTGTGCCTCTGTTTGTAGTCTGTCTGTGCAATTTTCTTACAGCAGCTGAGGATGTGATCAATGGTTTCGTCGGTTTCCTTGCACAGTCTGCATTTTGGGTCATCAGCTGATTTTTTGATCTCGGCCTTAATTGCATTTGTCCTGATGTCTTGCTCCTGGGCTGCAAGGATCAGGCCTTCTGTCTCCTTCTTCAGGGTCCCATTCGTGCGCCAGAGCCAGATCTTCTCATTATTATTATTATTATTATTATTATTATTATTATTATTACTATTATTTTAAAATCATTTGCAGACCTCTTAGGTCCTTTCCACACAGCTGAATAAAACCCCACAATGTCTGCTTTGAACTGGGATATATGGCAGTGTGGACTCAGATCACCCAGTTCAATGCAGATATTGTGGATTATCTGCCTTGATATTTTAAGTTATATGGCTATGTGGAAGGGCCCTAGGACTCAATGGAGCCATTGGGTTCAAATGACAGGGAAGGAGATTCCACCTGAATGTTAGGAAGAACTTCCTGACCGTAAGAAGAGTTGTTCAACAGTGGAACTCTTTGCCCCAGAGCTTGATGGAGGCTCCTTCTCAAAATCAAAAATCTTTGCCAATCTATTCCAAATCACCCAGAAATCTACCAGTAGATTCCTATCGATCTCCTATCTCAGGCTGGATCTACACTGCCATATAAAATCCAGATAATAATAATAATAATAATAATAATAATAATAATAATAGACAAAAAACAACAGGAAAATCTCAGCCGCTATCAGGACCTCAAGATTGAACTTCAAAGACTCTGGCAGAAACCAGTGCAGGTGGTCCCGGTGGTGATCGGCACATTGGATGCTGTGCCAAAAGATCTCATCTGGCATTTGGAAACAATAGACATTGACAAAATCACGATCTGCCAACTTCAAAAGGCCACCCTGCTGGGATCTGCACGCATCATCCGAAAATACATCACACAGTCCTAGACACTTGGGAAGTGTTCGACTTGTGATTTTGTGATACGAAATCCAGCATATCTATCTTGTTTGCTGTGTCATAATAAAATAATAATTATTATTATTATAATAACAGTAATAGTAATATTTATTTATCTCTTGCCAACATCTCCCAGAGGGACTCAGGGCAGCTCATAAAATACTCAAAGTGTGACACAAAATACAACAAATGCAAAACAAAACATAGACAGTAAACAGTCAACACAACAACATCATAAATTCACAGTACCTATTATCTTTTTTGAACTGGATTATATGGTACCACAGACTCATTTAATCCAGTTTAAAGCAAGCAATATGGATTATCTGCTTTGATAATATGGACGATATGGCAGTGTAGATCCAACGAATCCATACTGCTGGTCTCAAATGGCCAATCTGATGCAAAAACTGAAGCATAAAGAAGAAAAGGCCCACTTACTTGTTCTGCTCCTGACATTCCATACGCGGCTGAATGAATGACACAATCGGCCCCTTCACACGCAGCATAGAAGTCACGGAAGACTCGCACATCAGCCTACAACATAGGCAAGAATTTGGTTGAGTGGCAATTTGGGGTAGCTGTTTAACACACCTCTAATGATGTTGTTACACACTTCTGCCTCAGATAATGTTGCATAAAGTACAATATATCTGAAGACTAAGGTCCAGATATACAACGTCTGAGACTGAAGATGAAAATCAGAAACCAACAAAAGAAGCACAAGGGCATTGCGGGGGTCCCTAAAGTCGGTGGCCATAGCCTTGGGACAGGAGGTCATCGCTTTGGTGGCAGCATTGGGGATGAGTGGAAGCCCTCACAATTGATGGCACCAGAGAGACAAGCAGAGCCTCACAGAAATTCTCCCCGATTTAGAACTTCAGGCTATAACTAAGTGTTGGAACTTAGGTCACAATTAAAACCATTACAAATATTCAGATGCCTATCACGATTTCTTAAGATGGCTCCCTTTTTTCTGAACAAGTTCCCCATTTGGAATTTTGACTCAACTTCACGCATTGCAATGTAAACAACAAATATTTTTAATAATAATAATAATAATAATATTTTTGATTGAAGTCAAAAATCAGAAACTCCTCAAAGCACAGCAGACAAAAAAACAGTACAAGAAAACCACACTACAAACTAGAGCTACAGCTGGCACAACAAAACATTGCATGGAAAGTTCCTTGACAAAATTGAAGGAAAAGCTGACAAGGAGAAGACCTGGCTCTGGCTCACGAATGGGACCCTGAAGAAGGAGACAGAAGGCCTGATCCTTGCAGCCCAGGAGCAAGACATCAGGACAAAGGCAATTCAGGCCAAGATCGAAAAATCAGCTGATGACCCAAAATGCAGACTGTGCAAGGAAACTGACGAAACCCTCAGCTGCTATAAGAAAATCGCACAGACAGGCTACACACAGAGGCACAACTATGTGGCCAAATGATTCATTGGAACTTATGCCTCAAGTACCACCTCCCAGAATTAAAGAATTGGTGGGATCACAAACCTGCAAAAGTATTGGAAAATGAGCACGCAAAGATACTGTGGGACTTCTGAATCCAGACTGACAAAGTTCTGGAACACAACACACCAGACATCACAGTTGTGGAAAAGAAAAGGGTATGGATCATTGATGTTGCCATCCCAGGTAACAGTTGCATTGACGAAAAACAACAGGAAAAAAACTCAGCCGCTATCAGGACCTCAAGATTGAACTTCAAAGACTCTGGCAGAAACCAGTGCAGGTGGTCCTGGTGGTGATGGGCACACTGGGTGCCGTGCCAAAAAATCTCAGCCGGCATTTGGAAACAATAGACATTGACAAAATCACGATCTGCCAACTGCAATAGGCCACCTGACTGGGATCTGCGCTCATCATCCGAAAATACATCACACAGTCCTAGACACTTGGGACGTGTTCGACTTGTGATTTTGTGATACGAAATCCAGCATATCTATCTTGTTTGCTGTGTCATAAAATAATAATAATAATAATAATAATAATAATAATAATAATAATAATAATAATAATAATGGGCACACTGGGTGCCGTGCCAAAAGATCTCAGCCGGCATTTGGAAACAATAAATATTGACAAAATCACGATCTGCCAACTGCAAAAGGCCACCCTACTGGGATCTGCACGCATTATCTGAAAATACATCACACAGTCCTAGACACTCGGGAAGTGTTCGACTTGTGATTTTGTGATACAAAATCCAGCATATCTATCTTTGCTGTGTCATACAATATAATAATAATAATAATAATAATAATAATAATAATAATAATAATAATAACAACTACTACTACTTTATTTCTATTGCGCCCTATCTCCCTAAAGGGATTCAGGGCGGATTCCAACAAACAATGGCATACATTCAGTGCTGTAAAAAAAACCCAGATAAATATTGGCATAAAATCCCAACAAGACCCCACATATGAATACAGTGTTAAAAACCTAACATCAAATTAAACCTAATATCGGTGAACTGAGTATTACATCAATAACTTAAACCAATATAATCAGACAGAAACACACAAGAATTATATAATGACACTAGCTGTGCCCGGCCACGCGTTGCTGTGTCGTTGTCTGGTGGTGTTGGTGAGAAATTGTTGAGGTAGTGGTGGTATTGAATGTCTGTTGTATGGTTGTCTTTATGTTTAGTATGCATTTGGTTGTTTGTGTACTGTGAAAGTGGTGAGGATAGAGGACACAGTTTGTGTTGGATTAGTGAGACTCTACTGTATATTTGTAATCTTATATTATCTGCCTAGAACTGCCCCTTCTACACAGCTGTATAAAATGCACACTGAAGTGAATTATCTGGCAGTGTGGACTCAAGATAATCCAGTTCAAAGCAGATAATATAAGATTCTAAATGGGTAATATAGCTGTGTGGAAGGGCCTTGAGTCTACCCTGCCATATAATCCAGTTAAAATCAGATAATCTGTTTCTTATAGGCAGTGTGGAAGAGGCCTGAGGCCTAACTGTGCCTGTCCCCTGGACTGAGTAGGTTGCTAGGAGACCAAGTGGGCGGAGCTTAGCCCTCTAACTGGCAGCAATTGGATAAAAACAATTACAGTAGAGTCTCACTTATCCAAGCCTCGCTTATCCAAGCCTCTGGATAATCCAAGCCATTTTTGTAGTCAATGTTTTCAATATATCATGATATTTTGGTGCCAAATTCGTAAATACAGTAATTACAACATAACATTACTGCGTATTGAACTACTTTTTCTCTCAAATTTGTTTTATAACCTGATGTTTTGGTGCTTAATTTGTAAAATCATAACCTAATTTGATGTTTAATAGGCTTTTCCTTAATGTCTCCTTATTATCCAAGATATTCCAAGCTTCTGCTGGCCCGTTTAGCTTGGATAAGTGAGACTCTACTGTATTCCTTTTCCTCTAATTAGGACGTTATTTTTCTTTTCTTTTTGTTGTATCAACCTAGAGCTGTGGATGATGGGTTGTGTTGTCAAATTTTGAGGTTGGGGGGGCCTTTAGTTTTGTTGTTTTGTCTGCTGCCCTGATGCCATCACTCTTTTATATATATAGATAAAATCTAAATAAACATTCACAGTAATTTAAAAAGCCAAACTGAAGTTCAACGGAGTTGTGTGGGTGGGATTATGTGACCTATGGTGGTAAATGAGCTGACATAGGCTAACAGAACCCAGATACAGAATATTTCTCAATCAGGATCTGGAAGTGGTCTTTCATTAATTAACCATCCTTTCAATATGCTAATGAGCAGAAGTAGGTCTTTAGTTGTTGTTTTTTTAGTTGTTGTTTTTTTCTTAACGAGGGGAGTTCCAGAGGTGGGGGGCAGCCACAGAGAAGGCCCTTTCTCGGCAAAAGGAAAAGGTAACTCAATACCTGTACAACTTGTACTCCTTTTGGAATTTCCCACTGGCACGGCTTTATGTCGTAGAGGATGACTTCCGTTCCTGACTTGGCAAGGGCCCGGCCGAGAGTGATGCCGAAATACCCGGCCCCTCCAGTGATCACCGTCTTGTCGCTGACTCTCTTCAGGGCTGGCTGACTGTTGCCTGGTTTTTGCTCCACGGATTTGGGGCTCTGTTTACAGCTCTGCTTACAGCAAGTGTGGGGTTTTCGGTCCTTGTGGGGAGGTTTCTCCATCGTGTGCCGAGGCAATCAGTAGTTTAAAAACCGTCCTATGACACAGCTCCATGCAGGGTAGCAATCGCTCACCTTCTCATAATCTGTTGAAAGAGCATAAGGATCCGTTAGGCTGCAGTCGCACAAGTTCTCAGTTATTTGTTCAAAGCAGGTGCTCATATAATTTATGTAATTATTATTTATATCAGCGACATTTATATCCCGCCCTTCTCACCCCGAAGGGGACTCAGGGCAGCTTACAAGTTATATGTACATCTATATATATAAAAGAGTGATGGCATCAGGGCAGCGGACAAAACAACAAAACTACAGGCCCCCCAACCTCGAAATTTGACAACACAACCCATCATCCACGGCTCTAGGTTGATACAACAAAAAGAAAAGAAAAATAAAGTCCTAATTAGAGGGACAGGAATAATTGTTTTTATCCAATTGCTGCCAGTTAGAGGGCTAAGCTCTGCCCACTTGGTCTCCTAGCAACCTACTCAACCCAGGGGACAGGCACAGTTAGGCCTCACTTAGGCCTTTTCCACAGATTATCTGATTTTAACTGGATTATATGGCAGTGTAGACTCAAGGCCCTTCCACACAGCTATATTACCCATTTAGAATCTTATATTATCTGCTTTGAACTGAATTATCTTGAGTCCACACTGCCAGTGTGCATTTTATCCAGCTGTGTAGAAGGGGCCTCATATAATCTAGTTCTAAACAGATAATATAAGATTATCAATATACAGTACAGTCTCACTTATCCAACATAAACAGTCCGGCAGAACGTTGGATAAGTGAATATGTTGGATAATAAGAAGGGATTCAGAAAAAGCCTATTAAACATCAAATTACATAATGATTATACAAATTAAGCACCAAAACATCATGTTAAACAAGAAATTTGACAGAAAAAGTAGTTCAATATGCAGTAATGCTATGTTGTAATTACTATATTTACAAATTTAGCACCAAAATATCACAATGAATTTAAAACATTGACTACAAAAACATTGACTACTAAAAGGCAGACTGCGTTGGATAATCCAGAACACTGGATAAGCGAATGTTGGATAAGTGAGATTCTACTGTAATATGAAATAATTACTGTGGTAATCCAGTCCAACCCAATTCTGCCATGGAGGACACAATCCAAGCATGCCCAACAGATGGCCACTCAGCCTCTCAATTCAATACCACCACTACCTCAACAATTTCTCACCAACACCACCAGACAACGCCACAGCAACGCGTGGCCGGGCACAGCTAGTATATTACTATATTGTACTATAACACTATATTGCAATATTATTAATAATATTACATGTAATATAAATATACAATTACAATAGCGTATTATTATTATATTGTATTACATTATATTATTATCAATATGTATATACAATATATTACAGTAGAGTCTCACTTATCCAACGTTCTGGATTATTCAACACATTTTTGTAGTCAATATTTTCAATACATCGTGATATTTTGGTGCTAAATTCGTAAATACAGTAATTACTACATAGCATTACTGCGTATTGAACTACTTTTTCTGTCAAATTTGTTTTATAACATGATGTTTTGGTGCTTCATTTGTAAAATCATAACCTAATTTGATGTTTAATAGGCTTTTCCTTAATCCCTCCCTATTATCCAACATATTTGCTTATCCAACATTCTGCCAGCCTGTTTATATTGGATAAGTGAGACTCTACTGTATATTATTAGCATAGCACAATAGAAGCATTATATCTTACTATATTGTACTGTACACTATATTGCAATATTATTAGTAATATTACATGTAATATAAAATATACAATTATAATACTGTATTATTATTGTATTGTATTACATTATAATATTATCAATATGTATATACAATATATTATATTATTAGTATAGCATAATATGAGTACTGTATTATATACAGTAGAGTCTCACTTATCCAACATAAACGGGCCGGCAGAATGTTGGATAAGCGGATACATCATGTTATACAACACATTTGACAGAAAAAGTAGTTCAATATGCAGTAATGCTATGCAGTAATTACTGTATTTATGAATTTAGCACCAAAATATCACGATATATTGAAAACATTGATTACAAAAATGCGTTGGATAATCCAGAACGTTGGATAAGCGAGTGTTGGATAAGTGAGATTCTACTGTATTATCATATTGTTATATTGACACAGGAGGCATATCAGTCAGCATTTCCCCCTCCATGTTCCACTTAAAATTCAAAATTAAAATCCAAAAATAAGAAAGTTCTCATATGACTACTGGCTCTTAGGAATGGTGGGAGTTGATGTCCAAAACACCTGGAGGGCCGAAGTTTGCCCATGCCTAGTATAAGTTATCATAATAAACATAAACATAATACAATAGAGTCTCACTTATCCAACGTTCTGGATTATCCAATGCATTTTTGTGGTCAATGTTTTCAATACATCATGATATTTTGGTGCTAAACTCGTAAATAAAGTAATTACTACATAGCATTACTGCGTATTGAACTACTTTTTCTGTCAAATTTGTTGTATAACATGATGTTTTGGTGCTTAATTTGTAAAATCATAACCTAATTTGATGTTTAATAGGCTTTTCCTTAATCCTTCCCTATTATCCAACATATTCGCTTATCCAACGTAATGGCGGCCCGTTTATGTTGGATAAGTGAGACTCTACTGTAATAATAATGCTTGTATCTCTTATAAGGGGTTGATTTAACCGCCAGTTTGCTAGCTAAACTGTATAACTATATATAGAAAAAGGATGCATGTCTTAAAAGGTATGTCACCAACACAAAATGTTTGGAAAGCTCTGATTGCCAGTAAATGGCAAACTAAGTCTATATGACGCATTTCAATACAACTTTTGTAAAAGAAGCAACAACACAAGGATCTCCACTCCACCTCTATTGCTTTAGAATGACTCTGTTTAAAAGGAGGACTTGTCTTCCTGGCAGTTGGAGCAGTTGCACAGAATTCTACGTCTGCTGTTTGTGCCGCTACATCAGGCCTGGGCCAACTTGGACCCTCCCGCCAGGGGTTTTGGACTCCAACGCCCACCATTCCTCACAGCCTCAGGTCCTCCCCCCCCCCTCCCAGCCACTTAAGCCCAAGTTGACCCATGCCTGATGCAGAGTGTTTCATTTATACACTGGGCCCCAGTTTGGCTGAAATATTGCAGAAAGGGAGTACAGGCAGTCCCCAAGGCACAAACATGCGACTTATAAATGGCTCATAGTTACAAACAAGGGTGAGACAATAGGAAGTGAGAGAAATCTACCCTTTAGAAGGGAAATTCACTCCTGGATTTATCTGTCTAGTAACTTTGGATCTCTCTCTCTCTATTATATACAAATACACTTTGGATATATATATGTATGTGTGTGTGTGTGTGTATCTTGTGTCTGTATATGTGTGTGTGTATATATATTTATTTATCTATCTATCTAGTGTGTGTGTGTGTGTATATAATACAGTACAGTCTCACTTATCCAAGCTTCTGGATTATCCAAGTCATTTTTGTAGTCAATGTTTTAAATACATCATGATATTTTGTTGCTAAACTTGTAAATAAAGTAATTACTACATAGCATTACTGCGTATTGAACTACTTTTCTATCAAATTTGTTGTATAACATGATGTTTTTGTGCTTAATTTGTCAAATCATAACCTAATTTGAAGTTTAATAGGCTTTTCCTTAATCCCTTGTTATTATCCAAGATATTAGCTTATCCAAGCTTTTGCCGGCCAGTTTAGCTTGGATAAGTGAGACTCTACTGTATTAGCTTTGGATATATATCTCTATCTATCTATCTATCTATCTATCTATCTATCTATCTATCTATCTATCTATCTATCTATCTATCTATCTATCTATCTGCTGTGTATTATATATATATATATATATATATATATATATATATATATATAAGCTTTGGATATACAGTAGAGTCTCACTTATCCAACATAAACGGGCCGGCAGAACGTTGGATAAGTGAATATGTTGGATAATAAGGAGGGATTAAGGAAAAGCCTATTAAACATCAAATTAGGTTATGATTTTACAAATTAAGCACCAAAACATCATGTTATACAACAAATTTGGCAGAAAAAGTAGTTCAATATGCAGTAATGCTATGTAGTAATTACTGTATTTACGAATTTAGCACCAAAATATCACGATGTATTGAAAACATTGATTACAATAATGCGTTGGATAATCCAGAACGTTGGATAAGCGAGTGTTGGATAAGTGAGACTCTACTGTATCTATTTACCTATTGTGTGTGTGTGTGTGTGTGTATAAAATATTAGCTTTGGATATATATATCTATATCTATCTATCTATCTATCTATCTATCTATCTATCTATCTATCTACTAGCTTTGCCCGGCCACGCGTTGCTGTGGCTTATGGGAATCCTTTGTTGGCCAGATGGAATATCAGTGAATAGCCTTGCAGTCTCAAAGCCTGGCCGTTTTCTGGAGTAGCTGGAGCTTTTTGTTGTATGATTGTAGAGGCATGGATGAGGGGTTGTGCTGCCAAGTTAAGTGTTTCTGGGATGTGTAGTTTTGTTGTCTTATCCTAGGCCGAAATTTCATTACCCTTTTATATATATAGATGAAAGCTTTAGATATATATCTATTTATCTATTTAGTGTGTGTATATATATAATATTAGTTTTGGATATATATCTATATCTATCTATCTACTGTGTATATATATATATGAAAGCTTTGGATATATATCTATCTATCTAGAGTGTGTATATATATAATATTAGTTTTGGATATATATCTATATCTATCTACTGTATATATATACAAGCTTTTGTAATATATCTATTTATCTAACTATCAGGTGTGTGTGTATATATATATATATAATATTAGCTTTGGATATTTATCTATCTATCTATCTACCTACTGTATATGTGTGTGTGTGTGTGCGTGCGTATATATATATATATATATATATATATATATATATATATATGCATGCTTTGGATATATATCTATTTATCTATTTAGTGTATATATATACACACACACACAATAGATATACAGTAAAGTCTCACTTATCCAACACTCACTTATCCAACGTTCTGGATTATCCAATGCATTTTTGTGGTCAATGTTTTCAATACATCATGATATTTTGGTGCTAAACTCGTAAATAAAGTAATTACTACATAGCATTACTGCGTATTGAACTACTTTTTCTGTCAAATTTGTTGTATAACATGATGTTTTGGTGCTTAATTTGTAAAATCATAACCTAATTTGATGTTTAATAGGCTTTTCCTTAATCCTTCCCTATTATCCAACATATTCGCTTATCCAACGTAATGGCGGCCCGTTTATGTTGGATAAGTGAGACTCTACTGTATGTATGTATATATATGTATACACACACACACACACATACATACATACTTTGGATATATCTATCTAGTGTGTGTGTGTATATATAATATTAGCTTTGAATATATCTATCTATCTATCTACTCTGTGTGTGTGTGTGTGTGTGTGTGTGTGTATATATATATATATATATAAGCTTTGGATATATTTATCTATCTACTGTGTGTGTGTGTGTGTGTGCGTGTGTATATATATATATAGGCTTTGGATATATATCTATATCTATCTATCTATATATTGTGTGTATATATATATATATATGCTTTGGATATACTGTATATCTATTTATGTATCTGTTTAGTGTGTGTGTGTGCATATACACACACAATATATATATATATATATATATAGAGAGAGAGAGAGAGAGAGAGAGAGAGAGAGAGCGAGCTTTGGATATATATCTATTTATGTATCTGTTTAGTGTGTGTGCATACACACACACACACACTATACAGTAGAGTCTCACTTATCCATGCCTCGCTTATCCAAGCCTCTGGATAATCCAAGCCATTTTTGTATTCAATGTTTTCAATATATTGTGATATTTTGGTGCTAAATTCGTAAATACAGTAATTACAACATAACACTACTGTGTATTGAACTACTTTTTCTGTCAAATTTGTTGTATAACATGAAGTTTTGGTGCTTAATTTGTAAAATCATAACCGAATTTGATGTTGAATAGGCTTTTCCTTAATCCCTCCTTATTATCCAAGATATTCGCTTATCCAAGCTTCTGCCGGCCCGTTTAGCTTGGATAAGTGAGACTCTACTGTATATATAAAAGCTTTGGATATATATCTCTATCAATCTAGTGTATGTATATATAATACTAGCTGTGCCCGGCCACGCGTTGCTGTGGCAAAGTCTGGTGGTATGGGAGATAAAGTATTGAGGAATTGGTGGTAGTTAAGGTAAAGGTAAAGGTTTTCCCCTGACATTAAGCCCAGTCATGTATGATTCTGAGGGTTGGTGCTCATCTCCATTTCTAAGCCGAAGAGCCGGCGTTGTCCGTAAACTCCTCCAAGGTCATGTGGCATGACTGCATGGAGCGGCGTTACCTTCCCGCCGGAGCAGTACCTATTGATGCACTCACATTTGCACGTTTTTGAACTTCTGGGTTGGCAGAAGCTGGGGCTAACAGTGGGGGCTCTCTCCGCTCCACCAATTCAAACCTTTTGGTCCAGAAAGCTTTAACACACTGCGCCATCAGGGGATATTATTTCCTAAAGGTTGTGAATATACAATATTTCTGATTGGTTTTTTTTGTCTGTTGGAGGCAAAATGATTAGGATGTAATGGCCTTGCAGCTTTAAAGCTTGGTTGTTTCCTCCCTGAGTGAATTTTTTTTGGGAGGTGTTAGCTGGCCCTGATTGTTTCCTGTCTGGAATTCCCTTGTTTTCAGAGTGGTGTTCTTTGCGATATTTTATGTGTTTCTACTGTCTGTGGCCCTGAGAAAACAGAGGATTTGCCAGACTTTGATGATGGGAATACTTTGTTGGGAGGTGTTAGCTGGCCCTGATTGTTTCCTGTGTGGAATTCCCCTGTTTATTTACTTTCCTGGTTTTAGAGATTATATTGTTCTGCATTATTCTATCCCAGTAATTATTTCATATTAAAGTAGAATCTCACTTATCCAAGATTCGCTTATACAATGTTCTGGATTATCCAACACAGTCTGCCTTTTCATAATCAATGTTTTTGTAGTCAGTGTTTTAAATTCATTGTGATATTTTTGTGGTAAATTTGTAAATACAGTACAGTAGAGTCTCACATATCCAACATAAACGGGCCGGCAGAACGTTGGATAAGCGAATATGTTGGATAATAAGGAGGGATTAAGGATAACCCTATTAAACATCAAATTAAGTTATGATTTTACAAATTAAGCACAAAACATCATGTTAGACAACAAATTTGGCAGAAAAAGTGGTTCAATACACAGTAATGCTATGTAGTAATTACTGTATTTATGAATTTAGCACCAAAATATTAATGAAAGCATTGACTACAAAAATGCGTTGGATAATCCAGATCGTTGGATAAGCGAGTGTTGGATAAGTGAGACTCTACTGTAATTACTACATAGCATTACTGCGCATGGAACTACTGGCAGCAATTGGATAAAAAACAATTATTGCTCTCCCTCTAATTAGGACTTTATTTTTCTTTTCTTTTTGTTGTATCAACCTTGAGGCATGGATGATGGGTTGTGTTGTCAAATTTTGAGGTTGGGGGGCCTGTACTTTTGTTGTTTTGTGAGTCGCCGTGATGCCATCACTCTTTTATATACAGTAGAGTCTCACTTATCCAACATAAACGGGCCGGCAGAATGTTGGATAAGCGAATATGTTGGATAATAAGGAGGGATTAACGAGAAGCCTGTTAAACATCAAATTAGGTTATGATTTTACAAATTAAGCACCAAAACATCATGTTAGACAACAAATTTGGCAGAAAAAGTAGTTCTATACACAGTAATGCTATGTAGTAATTACTGTATTTATGAATTTAGCACCAAAATATCACGATATATTGAAAACATTGACTACAAAAATGTGTTGGATAATCCAGAATGTTGGATAAGCGAGACTCTACTGTATATAGATTAGCTTTTGATATCTATCTGTATCTATTTATCGTGTGTGTGTGTATATATATATATATATAGATATATATATAGAGAGAGAGAGAGATACATATATATATATATATATATATATATATATATATATATATATATATATATATATATATACATACACACACTGTATATATACGCTGTGCATATATATCCCTATCTATCTATCTATCTATCTATCTATCTAGTATCTAGTGTGTGTATGTACAGGGTGTTTGAAAAAGAACTCCCTAGTTTTAAGTGAAAACACATTAAAACTAGGGAGTTCCTTTTTCAAACACCCTGTATAATATTAGCTTTGGATATCTCTCTATTATCTATCTATCGATAGTGTGTCTGTATAGATTTTGATATACATCTATATTTATCTATTTAGAATATATGTGTGTGTGTGTGTGTGTGTGTGTGTGTATAAGATTTGTTCTAGATATATATCGATATCAGGCCTGGGCCAACTTGGGCCCTCCCTCCAGGTGTTTTGGACTCCAACTCCCACCATTCCTAACAGCCTACCGGCTGTTAGGAACGGTGGGAGTTGGAGTCCAAAACACCTGGAGGGAGGGCCCAAGTTGGCCCAGGCCTGCTACCGAAGATGCTCATGAAGGACCTCCTTTCTTATAAAAACAAATTTCAAAAGTGCTGTCTGCCTGTCTGGACTAGGGGAGAGGAGGCAGGGCCGTGGGCGTGTCTGCGTGGTGCGTTTACCCTGCCTTCCTGCCTTCTTTCTTTCCTTCCCCGGAGGGACCGCTGGCAGCCGGGAGCCACTGCCCAGTCCGGCCGGGGCTCGGCCAGCGGGAGGCGGCCTTCCCGGTCCCTCCCTCGAGGCGTTCCATGGGCCGTTGGGCGCCTCCAGCCTCGTGGGCGAGCTCCATCCCCCTCCAGCCAGGGACCGACTTGGGCCCCAACTCCCACCATTCCCAACACCCTTTTCTAAGCGGCTGGAAAAGGAAGGGGCCTGAGGCTCTTAGCAATGGTGGGAGATGGAGTCCAAAACACCTGGCCCAAGTTGACCTCAAAGGACTGGAAGAAATCAATGTTCCCTTTAGGGCAGACTGGAGCCTCCCCTGGCTCAGTGTGTTAAAGCGCTGAGCTGCTGAACTTGCAGACCAAAAAGTCCCAGGTTCAAATCCGGGGAACGGAGTGAGCGCCCACTGTTAGCTCCAGCTCCTGCCAACCTAGCAGTTCGCAAACATGCCAATGTGAGTACATCAATAGGTACCACACGGCGTTCCATGCAGTCATGCCCATGGCCACATGAATCATAGAATCATAGAATAGTACAGTTGGAAGAGACCACATGGGCCATCCAGTCCAACCCCCTGCTAAGAAGCAGGAAATCGCATTCAAAGCACCCCCGACAGATGGCCATCCAGCCTCTGCTTAAAAGCCTCCAAAGAAGGAGCCTCCACCACGGCCCCGGGGAGAGTGTTCCACTGTCGAACAGCCTTTCTCACAGTAAGGAAGTTCTTCCTGATGTTCAAGTGGAATCTCCTTTCCTGTAGTTTGAAGCCATTGTTCCGTGTCCTAGTCTGCAGGGCAGCAGAAAACAAGCTTGCTCCCTCCTCCCTATGACTTCCCCTCACGTATTTGTACATGGCTATCATGTCTCCTCTCAGCCTTCTCTTCTGCAGGCTAAACATGCCCAGCTCTTTAAGCCTCTCCTCATAGGGCTTGTTCTCCAGACCCTTAATCATTTTAGTCGCCCTCCTCTGGACGCTTTCCAGCTTGTCAACATCTCCCTTCAACTGTGGTGCCCAGAATTGGACGCAGTATTCCAGGCGTGGTCTGACCAAGGCAGAATAGAGGGGAGCAGGACTTCCCTGGATCTAGACGCTATTCCCCTATTGATGCAGGACAGAATCCCATTGGCTTTTTTAGCAGCCGCATCACATGACCTTGGAGGTGTCTATGGACAGCTTTTCAGGCTTAGAAATGGACTGGGAAATAGAAAAAAAATACTTAAAAGAGGAAAAAAATGAAGATTTTAATTTGAGATCTAAGAAAATTAGATTATGTACAAAACCTCATAACAGGAGAAAAGGAATGATCTGGGCTATCAGGATGAATTCAAGAACTCAGGAAAAGGGGAAAAGGTGAGACCCAAAGACACCATGCAATAGTTGGAAGTTTATTTTATACAGTAGAGTCTCACTTATCCAACGTTCTGGATTATCCAACACATTTTTGTAGTCAATGTTTTCAATATATCGTGATATTTTGGTGCTAAATTCATAAATACAGTAATTACTACATAGCATTACTGCGTATTGAACTACTTTTTCTGCCAAATTTGTTGTCTAACATGATGTTTTGTGCTTCATTTGTAAAATCATAACCTAATTTGATGCTTAATAGGCTTTTCCTTAATGCCTCCTTATTATCCAACATATTCGCTTATCTAACATTCTGCCAGCCCGTTTATATTGGATAAGTGAGACTCTACTGTATTTTACATGTTCTTTTTTGGTTATTTTTTTGGTTTATTTAATTGTTACCCCTTTCTTCTTCTTTTTTTAAAAATTTCTTCCCCTTCTAATTCTTTTTTCTTCCCTTTTTTCTTTTCTCTCAATTCTGTAATTTATTTTATTGTATGTTTTTGTCTGTGTTTATGTTGAAAAGAACACTAATAAAAATTTATTTTAAAAAAAGAAAAGAAATGGAGATGAGCACCAACCCTCAGAGTCGGACATGACTGGTCAGGGGAAACCTTTACCTTAATGCAGACTGAAGAAGAGAGCAGAGCAGCCAAAGGAATAAATATTATGCCTCAAGAAAAAAACCTGAACAAGATGCCAAACCCACTCAGAAATAATAGCATGCACCAAGATAGGAAACCAAGGCTCAACAGTAAAGGTAAAGGTTTTCTCCCCACATGAAGTCTAGTCGTGTCTGACTCTGGGGGTTGTTGCTCATCTCCATTTCTAAGCCAAAGAGCCGGCATTGTCCGTAGACACCTCCAAGGTCATGTGGCCGGCATGCCTGTATGGAGTGCTGTTACCGTCCCGCCGGAGTGGTACCTATTGCTCTACTCACATTTGTATGTTTTCGAACTGCTAGGTTGGCAGAAGCTGGGGCCAATAATGTGAGCTCATCTCGCTCCCCGGATTTAAACCTGGCAACCTTTTGGTCAGCAAGTTCAGCAGCTCAGTGGTTTAACCCGCTGCGCCACAACAAGATGCCCCCCAAATCCAAAGACATGAGTCTGCATCAAGATAGGAAATCCAAGTTCAACATTTTGGAAAGACAGGCTCCTTTTAGAGATCTTAACCTTTTGGAAAACCAAAATTTCCATAACGTTTTGAAGAAAAATGGCATTCACAACCATATGAAAAATCATAACTTTTTTTGTAAAAGTGGGATCTTCCAGAGAAGAGCCAAAAATGCATGCGTAAAATCTTTTTAGTGGTACAGTATATATCCACATGTACTTATGTAAGGCAATTTGGCTTTCAGTTGTTACACAAGCCCTATGATGAGCGGCTAGAAGAGCTGAGCATGTTTAGCCTGCAGGAGAGAAGGCTGAGAGGAATATTAAATATTAAATAATTCATTTATACAGTACAAATCAGTCGAGTATTTATTGTTCATAAATATTATGTTGATACAAACCATTGCAACTGAAATGATGCCTCACTAATGAAGGAGGAATCCAGCCCTTTGATTCTTCAAAAATGAATCAATACTTAGGGGGGAAAAACCCCCAACACAACAAAAAGATATATGGAAACAATAGTTAAAGAAGAAAAAATTAAAAATAAAAATATGCCGAATATAAGAAATATTATGAAGGATGATATCTTGGTGTCTGTGTCTTGTTTACAGGTAATAATCCACTGTGTTGGCTAGTGCAAATTTCTTTGGATAGCAATCCAGCTCTTTACAGGCCTTGTCTATTCCAAAGGTATGGATAACAATGATATTTATCACCTATAGAAAGAAAAATAAAACAAATAACTAGTGATGTAACAGACGATAGACCAGGCATGGGCAACCTTTGGCCCTCCAGGTGTTTTGGACTTCAACTCCCACCATTCCTGGCCTCAGGCCCCTTCCTTTCCCCCCCTAACCGCTTAAGCCTGAGGCCAGGAATGGTGGGAGTTGAAATCCAAAACACCTGGAGGGCCAATGTTTGTCCATGCCCGCAATAGACAATAAATGTGATTTTTAGTCTGGAGTCTTAATAAGATATTAAAAGCACATCTACCTACACACCAACCTACCAGTATTAGAAGGATTGGCTCTTTTGGTTTAAATTCCTTTTTTCTAACAGTGACCTGGGAAGAGAAAATGGATTAAATAATATTATTTATTTAATAATAGACACCTCCAAGGTCATGTGGGTGGCTGCATGGAGTGCTGCTACCTTCCCACCAAAGTGATACTTCTTGATCTACTCACATCTGCATGTTTTCGAACTGCTAGGTTGGCAGAAGCTGGGGCTAACAGTGGGAGTTCCCTCTGCTCCCCGGATTCGAACCGCCAACCTTTCGGTCAGCAAGTTCAGCAGCTCAGCAGTTTAACCCGCTGCGCCACCAGCAATAAAGAACCAATACTGAAGCGAACAGAACAATACTGAAAAGGTCTCACCTAAAGAACCTTGCTTGTGTTAGATAGCTTCTGGCTTTTGCTACTTCTTCAGCAAGTTTCTTTAAGTCATCTCCTTCAAACAAAGGGAAAACCGGATCCTGACAAAACAAGACAAGGCATTCATTTGGATTTGAAGCCATTTTCTGCTACGTCAACATATTGTGGACACAACCAGGAACTGAATTTGACACCAGCAAATACCAAAGGAGTTACCCACTGTAGCCACAGCCATTGGATGCTCCAGATGATTCAATCTGGCAGCAAACTCTAGGGCACATTGGGAATATTTTTTCCAAGCTAAGGCAAAACATGGGGGATGGCCCAGTGTGGGATGTGAGTTGCCTGAGGATATTTGTTGCCTAAGAAAATGCTATGAAATCAGTGGGGTTGCCATAAGACTTCAGGACTAGCAAAGAGTAGCTTGACCTTTCAGAGATAACAAATAGGATGCAATGCAAGAAAGGGTGCCAAATGTACACACATGTTCATCTTTGAAGCCTTCTGACAGCAAGCGGTGCGCTGCCAATTGTCCGTCCACATCTCCATGGCACCGATGGTAGCGCCCACCTGTCTGGAAGGCCAGTTTCTTGAGGAAGTCATTGGCTCCTCTGTTGAAGGGGGAAAAAAACAAGTACTTTGAGATGGTCCCTGTGGAGAAGTCATAGTTATTGTGTTTAATTTTGTCTGTTGGAGTATGTGTTTGTGTTTAGTTGACAGTAGCTGAAACAGAAGCCATTTTGTTTCAATCCACAGTAGTGCTGTTACCATGGAGACGAAGCTGGCTACCTCATGAGAGGGATAAGTGGGTGGAGCCAAGGAAAGGAAAAAAGGGCAGTTTTAAAAAGAGAAGCCGGAGTGTGAGAGAGCGTGTGTGCGTGGCTGGAGGCTTTTCAGTCAGGAAGGGCTGAAGAGACAGGCCTGGCAAAGAATCTTTAGTCAGGGCAGACTAAAGGGAGCCTAGTGAAGATCTCTAGTTGAGAAAAGACTAGTGATCAGTGATTTGATCGGTATTAGATCAAATTAAGAGATTTTATTGTAGTTGGAACATTTTTCACTAAGGAACTCGGCTGAGGTTAGAGTTCGCTACAATTTGTATCATCAGTAGGAGAGTAAGAGTGGATTTACACCAAAGACTACTGTTGTGGTGGTTATAGAGTTATTAAACCACTTGTTTATTTAAAGTTCCATAAGTTAATCAATCAACCTGCAACCATAAGCTTTGTACGCAATAAACTTGTTGTTCTTTGTTAACAACTGACTCATTTCATTTCATCTGCGTCTATGGAGCCAAATTTCATCGGTAATAATTCAAAAGCCTCAAGTTGGTGGCAGTTACCTGAATAAATCACCTAATTGGGGAAGGATAATAGTCACATTTACCTCAGAAAGGGAACAACAACACCAAAATCCCTAACTATAGAAACAGAGGCTGGGATCTTGAAATAAAGATCACCCCCTGTAATCCTTCCCCTCATATAAAGGTGATATATATATAATCTAGAGGGATTAAAAGATTCAAAATCCCCTCAGCAGTGGAAACAGCATTTACCATTTCCCTGCCTCACACCATCATCCATTACACCATATTACAATTTGGTGGCAGTGGTGGGATCAAAAAGGATTCCTCCCTGTCACAACCATCACACCACATTACAGTCCCCAAATACACTAGATATCATGCATCATCACATCTCTAAGGAGGCCCTACACTGGGTATACTAATGGATTTGTTTCTATCCATTTGCAGGAGAAAGAAAACCACAGTTGGAGGGAGTTTGTATCGTGTATCAATACAAACATTAATTAGTTACCATTTAAATTTTAAAAAAATCAATGTCCTTTGTAAAAAGGCCCTTGCAAATTATCAAAACATATGAGACTTTGGAAAAAATGTGAGAAACTAAAATCACCTTTTCCACCACAGCAATACATACCTGTCTGTGCAATTAAATGAAATAGTGTGGATTGTAATTGCCTGTTTCTTTCTAAGCATTTCTATTTCTTTGAGAACCAAATTGCAGCTGGTATCTGGTTTTCCATCCGTCAGAATGTACAAAGCCTCTACGTCTTGAAGAAGGAAAGCCCTCTGGAAAGGCAAAAGATCATAGCTTGAACAAAGTCCATTTTATCAAGCAGTTGAGAAACGTATTTCATGCCACAGGAACTGGATAGAAAATGATCTTGCCACTCTTAACTTTTCACTCTTCCTAATAGTCAGGACATGTCAGCTTTGCAACAGCACAAAATGCAGAGCTCATGTTAACTCCGATACACATAGAAATGCTCCCACTACGTGACAAACCCGCAAAGCCTTCAGGACGGAAGTATTCCCATGAGCGTGAAGCATTGACACCCACTGCACAGCATCATGACAGGCCTCATCTGTGGCCTCCTCAAGGCACTCTTGCCAAACCTCAACGTCTTCCGCAAAGCTGATCAGGTTGAACCTAGGAAGGAACAAGTCAAATCCAGTTTAGTTGTTGAATCACTGGTAAAAACAGTTTTATTTCTGAGATACAAACTCAAGGCAGGACTTCATGGGAGCCAGCTAAAGGTCCTGCCATGTGATTTGTTTTTGTGTATTTCTGAGATGGTTGTCACAGAGGAAGACAACAATCTATGGGGGTAAGAGCTCTGGGTTATGGTGCTTCCTTCATATCTGGGGTGCAAGATGCCATGATCCATACTGCCAAGTAAGACTGCCAGAACACGGTTGATATTTGTTTAAAAATTAAGCAAAATCTTAAATGGCCAAGAGACAGGACAGTCAAGAAACCCAATTAAATGACATCACAGAATATCTTCTCTTTAGCAGAGGGGAGTACTATAAGGAGAGCCATGCTGGATCATGTCACAAGCCCTTCTGTTCCTGAATTCTGTGTCCACAGGCACTAACCAGTTGCTTATAGGAAGCCTGCCATCAGCACCTGTACAGATGTGAGGCAGGGAGAATTGATGATGATGTTTATCTATCTATCTATCTATCTATCTATCTATCTATCATCTATCTATCTATCTATCTATCTATCTATCTATCTATCTATCTATCTATCTATCTATCTATCTCCCCGCTGCCACCAATTATGGAGATATCAGGCAGAGGATCATTTATTCTTTTTAATTCTTCTTATTTACTTCAGATGGTAATGTTGCTTAGTTTGAATATGACTGGTTTCAGGTTTATGGAACCAGGGAGGCTTAGTCTGGCTCTGTTAGAGGTCTGCCTCCCTGGTTCCATAAACCTGAAACCAGTCTATCTCCTGTGACTAAGAATCACAGACTAAACTTTAAACTTCCCTGGTTTCCTTAAACTTGGAACCAGTCTGTCCCCTGTGACTAGAAATCACAGACTAAGCTGGGTTTAAAACATTCCCTCTTTTTCTTTCCAAACGGCGGTTGGCTCCGCCCCCATTGCTATGGTAACCTGCCTCAGAATGCTGAGCTGGTTACCTTCCCCCATGTATTGTCACTCTAATACTTACCCATTTTAAACTTAGCCAAACATGACTTCTAAAACAAAATCAAACAAACATGTCATCCATAAATCAAAACAAAGACACATACTCTTTACAGCACCATCCTTACTTCATGTTGTTCTTCCTCAGCTGTTCCCAGATAAGGGAGGTGAGCTCTTTGGTGACCTCTTCCAAAGAGCTCTCCATGGAACCTGATGCATCAATCAGGAGGCAAACATTCGCTTCCAAAATGACACCAAACAACCGTCGGCTTCCTATATATAACAATAATATAAAATGAAATCTGAGCATTTTTTAAACCGTGAGTTCAGCTTATTTATTTATTTATTGCATTTATATTCTGCCTTTCTCAACCTGAAAGGGACTCAGGGCAGATCACAGAACACATATACAGCAAACATTCAATGCCATTATACAGACAGAACAGGACAACAGACTGAGGTGTGTGTATGTACAGTAGAGTCTCACTTATCCAACATTCGCTTATCCAACGTTATGGATTATCCAACGCAGTCTGCCTTTTAGTAGTCAATATTTTTGTAGTTAAAGTTTTCAATACATTGCGATGTTTTGGTGCTAAATTCGTAAATACAGTGATTACTACATAACATTACCATGTATTAAACTGCTTTTTCTGTCAACTTCTGGTAAAACATGATGTTTTGGTGCTTAATTTGTAAAATCATAATGTAATTTGACATTTAATAGGCTTTTCCTGAATCTTTCCTTATTATCCAACATTTTCGCATATCCAACATTCTGCTAGCCCGTTTATGTTGGATAAGTGAGATATATATAGGTATTTTCCCATATTCGGCGTCATGGAGTTTGTGCTCGATTTCGGCCAGAGGGGTGCTGTCGCTCCATCCTCCATGTTGAAGAGCCCTTATCGCAGACTTCCTCCTTTCTTTTGATCTCTGTGGTATTTCTTCTTCTTTTTTTAATGGTGCCATAAAATACCTCCCCGTTTAAGTGGTACCTAATTTATCTACTCACAGCTGTTTTCGAATTGCTTAGGTGGGCAGTGAGCTGGGTTAAAGGTCCAGTGCTCACTCGACCCAAGCTTTGAACTGCCAACCTTTCAATTGGTAAGAAATGCCAAAACACTTTAGGGAGTTATTTACTCGAGCTAGATTTGATCAGCTTGATACAATGGTTAGATATGGGAGATTCAACAACATCCCTTATAACGAACGATTCTGTATCTGTGGAGCACCTGAAATTGAGGATTTAGCACACATATTATTTGACTGTAAATTGTATCAGAAGGTGAGAGATTTGTTTCTTGGTCCAGATATCAAACGGACAATGCACTGGGAATCGCACATCAGAACAACGTACTTTATGTGCGGTCAAGATCCAAAAATAACATATAAAACGGCTCTGTACTTGAATAAGACAATACGATTGAGATCCACATATGTGGAGCTGATAGGGGTAAACTGTAGGGGTGACAATGACATATGATGTACACACCCAGTTTTATTATATTTATTTATTGTATTGTTACAAGTGTTTTATTTAATATTTGTATAGAATGTAACCAGGTCTTTTCGAGCCTGGTTGTTTGGCTTGGTACTTTGATATGGCCTAAGGGCTAATCAATAAAATGTTCTTCTTCTTCAAATCCATGGTAAGATTTATTGCAGTTGGTGATTAACCAGCCATGCTAAAGCACTTGTGTTTAGTTTATCTAAAGTGTTATGCCAGAAAAGGTCACAGACTACATGCTGAATTTCAGCATTTATTTTCAGGGGTAGGTTAATGGTTTGTTTGTTTGTTTTTGGTTGGGGCATGAGCATACATGTGTGACAGAAAGCAGCTAGGAACTACAGTTACTCCATACATGATCTCATTACACTTCTAATGACTGCAAAGTATAGTACACACCTGAGAGAAGCCACTGTAATCTTCGAACGTAACGCCGTAGCACCTTTTCCAGCTGCTCAATGTAGTCCTCCAAATCCTTGAGCTGAACCTGCAGGTGTTTCACGATGCCCTAGAACATCATTGACAGAGGTTCGTTACAGAAGTGATTTTATGGTCCACAAAATGGTTCCAGATATATGAGACTTACATGCATTTCGACGCTGGGGAAGATGTGGCAGTACTTAGCTGACACTTGCTTGTGCAAAGACTCCACCATGTGCTTCTGATGCTTGCTCTCGGGCCCAAAAACGAGACTGGGCAACTCGAGCTTCAAATTCTTGATACTGAATTTGCTCAACCACTTTTAGGAGAGAAGGGATGACAGGTTATTGAGTTAATGATCACTACTTGGGGCGCAGCAGGCAATGATATCCTTAGGCGCATTAAAGAAAAAGCAAACAATGCAGCAAAATATGAAAAATGTACCTCCTTGGTGGAGCATATTTCTTCTTCCTGAGGCAAAGAGACCTTGGGAACTAGCTTCGTTGTGCACTTGGTGCTTGAATATTTTTTATATACTGCACCTAGAAAAAACAGTGGGAATGTTCTACTATAGGAAAGGAAGTGTTTTGTGTATTAAAAAACACATACTATAGATTGACAAGATATTAGTATTACATTTAGGACTTCTAAGAGCATAAGTAACCCACTGTTTCAGGCCAAGCGCCCACCTAAATCTGGACCTTTCATTTGCTTAAGTGTTGAGTAGCAACAACATGTTAAAGGAAAATGTTATAAGGTTTGATCTGCATCCTCTGACACTAGCCTGCGATGTAGACTCATATAATCCAGTTCAATGCAGATCATCTGGGATCCCTTACTGGATTATATGGCAGAGCAGATCCAGCCATAAACTCATATATTGTAGACAGGCTGTGGCGCAGGCGGGAGAGCAAGCCAGCTGCAATTAACTGCAATGAATCACTCTGACCAGGAGGTCATGAGTTCGAGGCCCGCTCGGAGCCTGTATTTGTCTTGTCTTTGTTCTGTGTTAAAAGGTATTGAATGTTTGCCTATCTGTGTAATGTGATCTGCCCTGAGTCCCCTTCGGGGTGAGAAGGGCGGAATATAAATGCTGTAAATAAATAAATAAATAAATAAATAAATACTGCACTGTACTAATATGAGTCTACCCTGCAACGGAACTGGATTATATGAGTCTACACTACGACCTAAGTGATTTAATTACTCACAGATTTGAAAATTAAGTTGTGGGTCACAAGAAAAAAGGAGGGACTATTCATTTACATTACTGAAAATTGCAAAACAATATTGGTTTATCACACACACAGACACACAAAGAAGCCATGCCTTTGGGATACCCACCTATGTTCTTTCCTTTGTCTGTGTAAAATAATGAGAGTGAGACCTCTGGACGTTTCTTTGACTTTGAATTGCGTTTTTTTCTTGCCCGAAAAATCTCTCTCAGTGACTGTACTGCAACACCACAGCAAAAGAATTATTGTATTAAATCTGAGGTCATACTGCTTGTATGTCACCATCGTCATTATTATCATTATTGAACGCAATCCACATGTACGTTTCCCTCCTTTACAAGACTGCATGAAGAAGGAAGATGGTTCCCCTTGGTTAACTGTTTTACAAGAGGGTTAATGTGAGTATTCCGAGCTATATTGCCATGTTCCAGAAGCATTCTCTCCTGACGTTTCACCCACATCGATGGCAGGCATCCTCAGAGGTTGTGAGGTCTGTTGGAAACTAAGCAAGTGGGGTTTATATATCTGTGGAGAGTCCAGGGTGGGAGAAAGTACTCAAGTGGAATGTTGCAATTGGCCAACTTGATTAGCATTGAATGGCCTTGCAGCTTCAAAGCCTGGCTGCTTCCTGCCTGGGGGAATCTTTTGTTGGGAGATGTTCACATTCACACTTGCCTCAAACAGACAAGAGTTCTTTCTCCCACCATAGACATGCCAAAGGTATATAAAGCTCACTTGCCTAGTTTCCAACAGATCTCACAATATCTGAGGACGCCTGCCATAGATGTGGGCAAAATGTCAGGAGAGAATGCTTTATTGACACACAATTTTTCAGTTCCAAATCTAACTTACACACACCTGGTGGAATTTCTGGGTTGGCACTTGGTGGACGCCAGAGGAGGGCTTTCATGCGGCCATTTCTGTCTCCATCATGGTGGTCTCTCAGACTCTAAAGATACCATTAGTACTTAATGCAAGGAAAGCCAGGTTAGATCAAACCAAAGTCCTGCTTACATCTGCTTTCTTTTCATAGTGGTTAACCAACTGTTTATGGGAGGCCTACAAGCAGAATATGAGGACAGTGCTATCCTGTGGCAAGGCATTTCCCAGGAACTGGCATAAGGAGACATAAATCCAAAAGCATTCTCTGATTCCCAACAACACTGAAACATGAGAAGGGTTTTGATGGATCTGATCAAATTCTGATTCCATATGGGCTCCTATGGGAAACCTACAGGACTCCCAGAATTCCTAACTGTTGGTCAAGCCAGAGCTGAAGACCAAGACTGTTGGAGGACCAAAGTTTGGGAACCACGGTAATTTTGTCAAAAGTAAATTCTGTAAATGATTAAAAGCAACTTTTTGGTTCAAGAACTGGATTTTGGACAAATCTGGGTAAATATAAATCAATATACTATTGTTTCCACGAAAGTGGTGGTGGTACTAAGAAAGGCTTCGTCTTCTTAAATTGGGTCATACCATTCGGGCAAGGGTAAGGGCTGTTGGTTTTGGAGACGACCATTTTTGTGGCCTGTTCTTCTTCTCCTGTTTCTCTAATATTGCTAGGTTTTCTTCTTCAGGAATCAACTGATTCTTTAACTGGCCTCTTGCTCGTTGTCTCAGGGATTCCACTAGCAAGGCACACTAAAAACAAAACAACAAAATACATTTAGATTTCCCTCCCAATGATTTCATGAAAAAAATGTATTAGCAGTTCCTATTCTGGCTGAACCACAAAGGAAAAAAAAACATTTACTATTTCCACCCAATCTGAAAGGAAAGTGGAGATGTTCCCAAACATGCAAGGCATGGGCTTGAAACATGCGTTATACATGAAGAAAAACTGAATTCTCTCTTGCTTTCTGTATCAGATTGGTGGGATAATTATTGTTTTATTTCCCATCATCTATATGTTTTTACTGGTTTGTATTTTATTGTTCTCATTCTAACCTTATCATGACCTAGCTTGTGCAGACCAAGTGTTGCAAAAGAAGTATTTTTGAAGGATGTGATTTCCTAGCTGGCCTACTGCAGGTTAGAAACACACCTCTCCCTTTCATGCTGTATGGTTTTGTCCCAGCAGCTATAACTGGAATATCAGAAGTGGCCCGAGTGTGTCCAAGGTTGATATCAGATTTAAAAGTTGGTAAAAGTTGGCATAGTATGGAATTGCTGCCAACATGTGGCTCTTTTGGACCTTCCTAACACTCCTCTGCTGTGGTTGTTCCTTTGCCTGCCTTCTTCAAGCAAATCAGTAAAGATAAGGAGTTGAAACTTCTGCCTGCTTTGTCCTCTTGCTCTAAACAAATGGGTCATCTTGGGCACTATGTCTCAAAAGTGGAGCAAACACTTGTTTCTGAACAGCCCCCCCCCCACCATTCTGCTTAATGAACTTAACAGTCACTTTGAGAAGTCAGGTTTGAATATACCTTATGAGAATAGCTGACTGCTTTTTCCATCTCAGACAGGATGAGGCTGATATCATCACTTTCATAGATGCCTAGTTTGAAAGAAGTACAGAAAAAGACCATCCTAAGTATATATGTGCAACTGTTCAAAACCTTGCAAGATACTTCACTTCGGCAGAAAAAATGGAATGCAAAGATACAGAATGGGGGACGCCTGGCTTGACAGCAGTGTGTGCGAAAAAGACCTTGGAGTCCTCGTGGACAACAAGTTAAACATGAGCCAACAATGTGATGCGGCTGCTAAAAAAGCCAATGGGATTCTGGCCTGCATCAATAGGGGAATAGCGTCTAGATCCAGGGAAGTCATGCTCCCCTCTATTCTGCCTTGGTCAGACCACACCTGGAATACTGTGTCCAATTTTGGGCACCACAATTGAAGGGAGATGTTGACAAGCTGGAAAGCGTCCAGAAGAGGGCAACTAACATGATCAAGGGTCTGGAGAACAAGCCCTATGAGGAGAGGCTTAAAGAACTAGGCATGTTTAGCCTGCAGAAGAGAAGGCTGAGAGGAGACATGATAGCCATGTACAAATATGTGAGGGGAAGTCCTAGGGAGGAGGGAGCAAGCTTGTTTTCTGCTGCCCTACAGACTAGGACGCAAGGGAACAATGGCTTCAAACGACAGGAAAGGAGATTCCACCTGAACATTAGGAAGAACTTCCTCACTGTGAGAAGGGCTGTTCAGCAGTGGAACTCTCTCCCCCAGACTGTGGTGGAGGCTCCTTCTTTGGAGGCTTTTAAGCAGAGGCTGGATGGCCATCTGTCGGGGGTGCTTTGAATGCGATTTCCTGCTTCTTGGCAGGGGGTTGGACTGGATGGCCCATGAGGTCTCTTCCAACTCTACTATTCTATGATTCTATGATTGTCAGTAAAGACAAGAAATATAATACAGACCAATGTTGGGTTGCAACGAAAGGCGACAATTGTGTATTTATATGCATATTTTTAATCAATGTTTAATTGTTTGTAATATTTTTATATTGTGTTTTATTGTAAGCCGCCCTGAGTCCCCTATGGGTGAGAAGGGCGGGATATAAGTATTGTAATAAAATAAATAAAATAAACTTCTAAACATTGGCTATGCTGACAGGGTCCATAGGAACTTATCTTGTTCATAAACTGAGGGCTGCCTGTATGTCTACCGTAGGGGTTGGGACAAGGCAGAATAAGAATAGATGCAAAAGAAAGCACTCATGTATTTTTGTTTTAAGAATTAATACCGTGGAATTAAAGAGGGGCCTCAATTTTGGAAAAAGTACAGAAAGTCTACAAAAGGCATACAGAAGGACATCACCACACCTGTTTCTCCAAACCAATGAAAGCGCCCATTGGCCGACTGCACGATTTCTTTGAGAGCGGCAGCAGTTTCATTTGGACTTGCGTAGCGCGGGGGGATATCTCCATCGAAGGGAAAACCATTGATACTGAACAAGCAGACATGCAGTTGCAAGTCGCAGCCTCCACATATTTCAGTCATGTAAGAGCATACTGCGTGCTGGAAGGCAACGTGAAATGTCACTGACACCATTGTCACTGCCGCCTAACGTGACGAATGTATTATTTCACATTTATATCAGGTGTGAGGAACCTCAGCTCCTGAGCCAAATTTTCTCTAGGCTTCCTCCAATGGCAACAAACCCAGCTACCCACCATGTTAAAGTCTCTGTGAATATGCAAGTTATGGGAAACATAATAAGCAAATCTAGATGAGCATCTCATGAGGTAACAATGGAATCATACACACCTCTTCTTGGTCAGGGACTCCAGTGGTGAACAGGTAAATGCTCTGAGATTCATGTTTGTCTTTTTCCTGGAAGTCCACCTCCACAGCTCTTCTGAGAGCAGCCATAACATTTCTAGTGCCTTCACACTGCAGAGCCAATATCCACCTAAAAGAAAGGTCTTAGCAATGATGTCAACATGCAAGTGTTGCTTAGGTTCTAATATGCCATGATTCTAATCTCAAGCATTTATTGCAGTTCATTTAAACAGCTTTAGATGTCACCTACTAGCAAAAGAGTAAGAAGAGCACGTGAGTCACTACTCTTTGTGTGTGGGACTTGTGATGAATGTGCAAAAACTGGTGTTACATCTGGAATTTGCACCACATATGCTCTTTTTATCAGATGCTTATTTATGCCGGTAACATCCATGTGAAATTATTAATCTGGGCTTCTGTCAATACAGTAGAGTCTCACTTATCCAACATAAACGGGCCGGCAGAATGTTGGATAATAAGGAGGCATTAAGGAAAAGCCTATTAAACATCAAATTAGGTTATGATTTTACAAATTAAGCACCAAAACATCATGTTATACAACAAATTTGACAGAAAAAGAAGTTCAATATACAGTAATGCTATGTAGTAATTACTGTATTTACAAATTTAGCACCAAAATATCATGATGTATTGAATACATTGACTACAAAAATGCATTGGATAATCCAGAATGTTGGATAAGCGAGTGTTGGATAAGTGAGACTCTACTGTACTTCAAAAGCAAGAAATGAAACTATACTTACTTACCTCCAGGCATGTTGTAAATTATCTGGATGTGGAGGAACCATTTCAGGTTGCCATGCCTTAACGCCACTTCCAAAACTGCAAAAACATAGACCAGATAATGTCCATAGAAAACAGCACTTTGTATACTATGAACAGTATTTTCTACACACAAAAATGTACAAGTTCTGTGCAAAAATAACTCCTAAACTCCTAAAATGGCAGTTTTCAAAAATGTTCTCAAAGAGGGATGAACATTGTTAAAATTGCTAGTTGTACTGTTACTTTGAGGATAAACTTAGTGAAGAGTGACATCCTAATGCTCAGCCTTTTCCAATGTCTCCCCAACTCTTCCTTTCCATATGTATTCAAATGAATACTGCCTTTTAATTCAGAAAATTATTTTTAACATTTATTTATTTATTTACTTACAGTATTTATATTCCGCCCTTCTTACCCCGAAGGGGACTCAGGGCGGATCACATTATACACACATAGGGCAAACATTCAATGCCCATAAAAACATCAAACAAAGACAGAGACACACAGACACAGAGGCAATTTAACCTTCTTCTGAGGGGATGTTTGATTCTGGCCACAGGGGGTAGCAGCTGCTTCATTATCCACTCTGATTTACTTCCTCATTCCAGGTTGTAAATTAGTTAAACTTGCCTCCCCACTTTTATAAGTGGTACCTTATTTCCTACTTGATAGATGCAACTATCTTTCGAGTTGCTAGGTCAGCAACGAGCAGGGGCTATTTTTTATTTTTAAATGACGGGTGCTCACCCCGCCATGGGCTGGCCTCGAACTCATGGTCAGAGTGATTTATTGCAGTTGTTCAACAGCCTGCACCACAGCCTTGCCCCTATGTTTTTATTGTAAACACAGGTAGAATCAAAATCCATTCAGAAAGTTCCTGATGCACAAATTGGTGGACCTATCCTCCATGCACAATGACAGAGTTGCTTCACAGTTACTCACGCTATAATATTGAAGAAATCCTTGCTTGGCATCTGCTCCTCAAGTAGGAGTCGCAAGCAATGCTGAACATGAATGATATACATGGAGTTTGCTTTGGAGACATCAATAAGTATAACAGCCCTGTATGAGAATTATGCACATCAGCTACATATATTTCATCAAGTAATAACACTGTGGAGATCTAGAGCAGGGAATCTATGAATCAGGAATGGGGAAATCTTTGACTCTCCAGATATAATTTGGTACATCTTCAACATCCCTTATTGTTGGTTCTGTTGACTGGCGAGAATTGAAACACCCAACATCTGGAGATATAAGAGTTGTCCAACCCCAAAATGAAGTTTACAGTTTTGAGAAGTACATTAGTGTAATGGCCATAACTCTGACTCTTACCAAGTCAAATAAAATTATACCCAGAGGATCCTTACAGTTGAGGAGCCCTATGTATGGCATGCCCTTTCTAACAAAGAGAGTTCTTGGCATGAAATCTGAAGACATTTTGAATTCAGGCAAAGGCTTTTGTTTCATTTAATTTGCCTAAGTTATTGAGCATATGGTCTTGAATCCTCATTCTCCCTAAATCTGGGACTCAAAATAACACTTATGCAATACTAGCTTGGGGACCCAGCGATGCCTGGGTCATTTGAGAATTGTATTATTTGTCTTTTAATGTTATGTATTCTGTTTGGAGTGGGTGAACTACAATTCCCAGAATCGTGTGGTGCACTACTCTCTGGATGGGGGTGAACTACTGCAACTTCCAGATTCCCAGGGCAGTTGCCCCGAAATATCTATCAGTATCCACAGCAGGCAATATTCAGTCTGTGTGCCAAGTTTGGTCTAGATTCGTCATTGGCTGGGTTCAGTGGTGTTTGGATGGAGGTGAACTACAACTCCCAAAATCAAGGCCCCTTCCCACAAATACCTGCAGTATGTTCAGTAGGTCATGAGGCTTCTCTTGTGTGAAGTGTGGTCCTAGTGCATTGTCGGTGGGGGTCAGTGTTTATATGGCTGCAGGTGAACTATAACTGCCTTTTCCCCAAACTTGTCCAATATGTTGTATTGGTTATGGGGGCTCTGTGTGCCAAATGTGATGCTCATTCATTGCAGGTGAACTATAAATCCCACTACCTACTACTCCTCAACTTCCAGTCCAGTTCCCCTCCAAACCCACCAGTAGTCAAATCTGGGCATATCGGGTCTGCACAGCAAGTATGGCTGAGAGCTATCATTATTTGGGTTAATAGGGTGTAGGTAAACTACAACTCCTCTATATTCCCCAGTAGGAGTGACAGCGCTCTGACTTGATGCAGAGTGAACTACAACTTCCACCATGTGGAGTCATTTTCCTAAACTCCTCCAGTAAGTTTAGTTGCAGCTCAGTTCTGCTCTGTTTGTTATGCAGAGATATTGGAAAGGAAAGGGCAGTGGGCGGGGCCATGCAAATTCCACAGCAATGGAGAACCCTGGGATGCCTGCCTGTGGTGGAAGAAAAAGCAAAATCTGGGATGAAATGGTCCCCAAATGAAAGCATTCCTTGGGTGGTGGGCCGTAGTGTTTGGGAAGGACATTGGCAGGGGCTGGGATACATGTTCATGGCACTCGCTGTAACCGCAATGTCAGTGGAAAAGAGTGACTTGCTAGATTCTTAACCCTGGAAACTATAGCCGTTTGTGGAGGCCGGAGGCTGTCTGTGTAAGCAGACATCCATGCCACATACACACATACAGGTTTTTGCTTTTATTATGGATTTAGATTTAGATTAGATTTAGATAGATAGATTTAGATTAGATTTAGATTTAGATTAGATTAAGTTGCTTTGGTTGACGGTCATATCTCCTTTATTTTGCAATTGCTCCTGATGATGCTCCTGCTGTTTTATTCTTTGACTTTCATCTATTCTACATTAGTCTGGATTTATTGTAGGGCAACATAATAAAACTAAAACTAAAAGAAACAGATGCAGAAGAAAAAAAGTTCAGATGTTATTTCATAGAAATGGGTACAGACGCAGAAGGAAAAGCACAATACCTCCTCTCTCCGACCACTCCCCAAATTCTTCTACTACCAATTGAGAGCCAATCAATGCGCCTCTCATACAGCCTCACAATCCTTCCGAGTTGCTTCTGTAAATACAATACAGATATAGCTGATGGTAATCATTACACAGACATTTCATACAATAATTTGGGAAGGGGCGAAGGCACAGTGTTAGCGTCTTCTGTATCAGATGAGAGAAGGTATTCTGGCCTGCAAAGATCTAAACGGAGTCGCTCTGTAACCTCACCTTTCCTCCCGCTGTGTAGAGAACTGCTGCTACCTCCAGTCACTAAGGGTACATCCACACTACAAATTACAATGAGTTTGATACCACTTCAGTTATCACGGCTCCATCTTATGGAATCCCGGGATCATCAAGGTCTAGTGCTGCAGCTGGAGGGAGTAAAATACAGAAGCCTTAGTCCCCCTCCAAACTACAGATCCCACCATTCCATAAAAAAGAGGCATTGTAGTATCAAACCGCTAAGAATATGCAGTGCGAATATACCCTTGGTCTATACCAGGCATGGGCAAACTTTGGGCCTCCAGGTGTTTTGGACTTCAATTCCCACCATTCCTAACAGCCTCAAGAAAGGGCCTGGGGCTGTTAGGAATGGTGGGAGTTGAAGTCCAAAACACCTGGGAGGCCCAAAGTTTGCCTATGCCTGGTCTATACAATATGACATGTGTGCAGAGAATCCAAAGCCTAAGACACTGAAAAACTACTCACTATTTACCTGAGAGATACTATGAGGTAACACTGATGAAAAAGCAGCATTTAATAACAAATAGACTGTATGTAGAATGTATTGCTAAAAATGTTTTGGGTCTTCTGTGTTGTAAACTGGACACATTTGCATTATGAGCCAGGAATATGTGAAGTTTTTATAAAAGATTGGTGCAAAATGTTTTGCTCTGTAAGGCCTCCTCATTCCCAGTATTGGTCTCAAGGCAAAGGACAAGATGGTACACTCAACCCAGCCAACCTCGCATTCCTTTATGTATAAAAAAAGATAAAGGTTTCCCCTGACGTTAAGTCCAGTCGTGTCCAACTCTGGGGGTTGGTGCTCATCTCCATTTCTAAGCCGAAGAGCCGGCATTGTCCGTAGACACCTCCAAGGTCATGTGGCCGGCATGACTGCATGGAGCACTGTTACCTTCCCGCCGGAGCGTTACCTATTGATCTACTCACATTTGCATGTTTTCGAACTGCTAGGTTGGCAGAAGCTGGAGCTAACAGCAGGCGCTCCCGCCGCTCCCGGGGTTTGAACCTGGGACCTTTCAGTCTGCAAGTTCAGCAGCTCAGCGCTTTAACACACTGAGCCACCTGACGCTCAGTGTGTTAGTATTGTTTATGTATAAACAATAGTAAACTCACAGTAATGTTCACTAGCTAATACATATGTTGTAATGCACATGTGTACACAAAAAAGCATCACTGGTGAATTATTCTTTTGGCTGCACAGAATCCTCTGCTGCTGAATGCCAGGACAATATCAAGATGTTGTCGAAGGCTTTCATGGTCGGGATCACAGGGTTGTTGTATGTCTACACACACAGATAGATACCTTCATAAAAACTCTAATCATCACCCAAGTCAAAAAAGGAGCACAATCAAAGCCCTGACAGACCGTGCACAAAGAATCTGCGAACCTCACCTCCTCCAAGGTGAACTAAACCACCTAAACTGGGCTCTACAGGCCAATGGATACTCCACCACAGACATCAGAAGAGCTGCAAGGCCAAGAACAAGCCATTAGAGTCAAGACAAAGAACCACCCAGAGGAAAGGTGTTCTTACCATACATCAAGGGAACTACTGACCGCATAGGCAAATTGATGAAGAAGCACAGCCTACAAACTGTCTACAGACCCACAAAGAAAATCCAACAAATGCTACGGTCAGCGAAGGACAAGAGGGATCCTCTCTCTTCTGCAGGAGTCTACCGGATACCGTGCAGCTGTGGACAAGTATACATAGGGACCACCAAACGCAGCATTGCCCAAACAAGAGTCAAAGAACATGAAAGGCACTGCAGAGAAATCAGCCATAGCAGAGCACTTGATGAACCAGCCTAGACACAGGATATTATTTGAGAACACAGAAATGCTGGACCAATCCAACAACTATCGTGTCAGACTACACAGAGAAGCCATTGAAATCCACAAGCATGTGGACAACTTCAACAGAAAGGAAGAAACCATGAAAATGAACAAAATCTGGCTACCAGTATTAAAAAACTCTAAAAAATCAAAACAGTAGATGGGAACCAACACTCTGAGGGCAGAAGACAGCTAATGACTGAACAAAGGATGACCCCAGGCAAGAGACAAAACCTTTCCAATGCTAATTAGGGTGATTAACTGAAACATTAATGCTGGCTTCCCAGTGACAAAGGACTCTTGCCACACCCTGGACTCTACACAGATATATTCTTTCCTCTCCTTACTTAGTTTATCCATACCTCACAACCTCTGAGGATGCCTGCCATAGATGTGGGCGAAACGTCAGGAGAGAATACTTCTGGAACATGGCCACACAGCCCGAAAGACATACAACAACCCAATATCAAGATGTGCATCAGGAATTCAGTCAAATCAGGCAAGGCTTGACTGGTAATCATCACCTGGTAGTTGTAGAGGATTGGTGGGTCTACGTGAACATTTTTAACAGTTCCATCATACCATTCAAACTGCATCATTGCTTTCTGAAATGAGAAGAAACACAACATTAATCTTGCTGTTCTGAAAGCCTAAAAAGAGGATGTGCCTCAAGGATGACACTCAGACACCAGCCCCTTGCTTGCTGGCCAGAAATTGAATGGCATCGCCGGGTCATGTTTGCTAGAGATGAGTGGTGGGTAATCTATGACCCTCCAGATGTTCTTGGATGCATTTGAATTACTTTAGGCTCAAAAAAGGCCAGATCCTCTGTATTTACCTCGTGTAACGTTGATGATACTCTTTTCTGAAGCACAGGCACAAATTCTTCTACTGGGGAAAAGGCATTTGGTGCCAAAACTTGGTAAAGGCTCAGCTTCCTGGCTGCAGCAAATAAGAATGGGGAGGATCAGCAAACACCCTTTTCTTTAAGTCAGGATTTGATTCCACATGGAATTCTTTGACCTACTTTACCTTTCAGGCCATTCATTTTCAGCCATTCAGCCGAGCTCTTGGTCAAAAGGTTTGGAATTTGTATCACAAGTGGACTTTCATGTCTTGGGGGTTTTGGCAGGCAGAGAGCTGAAGGAACTTTCAAACGTTCCATGGAACCCTAGACACGAAAATGTAAAATGTTATGTGTAGAAACTAGTATAACCATTTTTATCTGTGCTATAATTTTAACATTTCCCTCAAAGAAGCTCAGAATAGGATATTCTTGCCTTTATTCTCGGGACTATCCTCAAAGTAAATCAAGCCGAAAGACAGAATCTGGCTTGGTTACACATACGGCTCTAGATCGGAGCTCCAGAAACTTTTCCTACTTGCGATCCCTTTCCACCCAAGAAATTTTAGGTATGTAGTATTGAGAACTGACTGGATTAGACTTGTTAGGATCACAACCCATCGGGGTATAGATTATGAACTGTTAGGATCACAATCGAATGGGTTAGCAGAGTTTACTTGATAATGGATGATTGCTGGGCACCTAGATATTTTGTTTCTATTAGATGCTTTCAATAGACAATGATGCAAGCAGACTTCTTTTAAAATAACAAGATTGTTTATTGATAACTTCATGTATTTAAAGATACAGGTTAGGTTAAAAACTTCAAAATGTTTAGAGAATTTGTATCTTAAACTGATAGTTAGTTTCTGATTGCAAAGATTCTGCAGAAGTCAGTTACTAAAAATCCATGCACTACACAGGAAAAGCACATTCCTCTTTTCTCCACACTCTCACGAATCTAGGACAGTCTCCCAAAGGAGAAAGGCTATAGATGCCCAAGAGCAAGGAAGTAAGTTCAAGGCTTATAATATTATGCATGGCCTTTAAGAAGGGAGATTTTTTGACTGTATCTCATAATAACAGGGCTCACGATATGATTCACAAAAAACAAGAGAAAAGATTTCTACACAACATTATATATATATATATATATATAAAAGAGTGATGGCATCAGGGCAGCGGACAAAACAACAAAACTACAGGCCCCCCAACCTCGAAATTTGACAACACAACCCATCATTCATGGCTTTAGGTTGATACAACAAAAAGAAAAGAAAAATAAAGTCCTAATTACAGGGAGAGGAATAATAGTTTTTATCCAATTGCTGCCAGTTAGAAGGCTAAGCTCCGCCCACTTGGTCTCCTAGCAACCTACTCAGCCCAGGGGACAGGCACAGTTAGGCCTCACTTAGGCCTCTTCCACAGATTATCAGATTTTCACTGGATTATATGGCAGCGTAGACTCAAGGTCCTTCCACACAGCTATATAACCCATTTAGAATCTTATATTATATGCTTTGAACTGGATTATCTTGACTCCACACTGCCATATAATCCACTTCAGTGTGCATACTAAACATAAAGACTACCATACAACAGACATTCAATACCACCACTACCTCAACAATTTTTCACCAACACTACCAGACAATGCCACAGCAACGCGTGGCCGGGCACAGCTAGTATATATATATATACACACACACCGTATATATAATGGAAGTAGGATACAATATCAAAGGAGAATTATTCAAATGAATCTATCTAATGTTTTTTGATGGCATCTCCCTAAGTAGAGACAATATATTTGAAGTACTTCCTTATGTATTTCATTTGTTCATCACATTGAAATCCTTCCTTTACTCAATTGAGCTCATGTTGATATATTTCTATTCTTAATCTTCACATCACTTAATTCTACAAGAACTCAGTGGGATAAACTAAGACCAAAGAATATGGTTAGCCCAAGATCGCACAATGAGTTTCATGAATATCCCAAAGCATAGTCTATCACTCTTAACTACTACATCACACACTGGAACACTTACTTGGCACACCTACTGTCCTCATGCCCTAACTTACATGTGATAAATTTAAGGCCCATGGGCAGAATCCAGCCCATCATGCCATTTTATGTAGCCCTCCAGATACTGGACTACAATGTCTTTATTCCTCATCATTAGACATCATGACTAGAGCTGATGGGAGTTGTGATATAGGAACATCTGGGAAGCTGTGGTTTGTTCACATGGCAGAAAATCCAAAGTGATGGGAGTTGTCATTCAGTGACATCTGGGAACCCAAACTGGAAAGGGCCTGAGGCTGTTAGGAATTGCGGGAGTTGAAGTCCAAAACACCTGGAGGGCCAAAGTTTGCCTATGCCTGGTCTAAGACAATGGCAGTCACAAACTTCCTCTGAATTAATCTTGTCAAGAAAACACCATGATAGAGTTGCCATAAGTTGATTTGAAGGCACCTAAGAATAACATACTTTTAATATAGAAAGAGAGCTTGGTTTGGTTCAGGATTCACCAAAATTAACCATCTCGAGCATTATTACATTGCTAAGGTATGTATGTACTTATTTGTTTTCTTCCTTCCCATTTTGTTTGCATGCGACTCAAGGTAACTAACAACAAATAAGAGGCAGTCGAAGTCAAACATTAGATAACTAGACATTCAAGAATTTTGAGTTCTACTGACCTCTTGAAGTAAAAAGTACTTACCTCTTTGATTAAATTAAAAAGCGAGTCACCCATCCTGCCTTGGTAGATGTCGTTTATGATGCTGAGCAAGTGTTCGGCTTTTTGATGTTCACAAAGGACAAGGTGGAAATCAGTGCTGTCACAATCCTGATTGCACCGCAATGCAACGTTGAGGAAAGGATCAGACGTATTTTGAATTATTTGCAGGTTCACTAGCTTAGCACATTTTTTATTATTTATTTACAATTTGCACTATGGTGTTATGTAATATTACACTATAGTGGTATAATACAATATAGTAATATATATTACTAATATTGTGCTATGCTAATAATATAATATATTGTATGTACATATAATTTGTAAGCTGCTCTGAGTCCCCTTCAGGGTGTGAAGGGTGGGATATAAATGTAGTAAATAATAAATAAATAAATAAATAAATAAACAATTTCTAGCAATGCTGCCATGAATCTTAAAATATGGATGATCTGCTCACTTTTATGCTGTTGTATATCAGCGTCTTGAAAGAGGAAGATTCTTATTCATTAGATAACCAGGTGAATGAGCCTGTGAAATGGCAGGAATCTTCATGACAACTTTTTAAATGAGAGCACAAGCAACTCTGATTAAATATCACTTACTTCGCTCTTGGTTGAATAGCAGTGGTAGCTGCCTTTCACATCTTCTGCCATGCTTTTTAGAACAGCCTGCATTGATTGTATTAAAAGAAAATTGTTCAGCATAGAAAGAGTTCAAAGGTATCAAGGTCACAAAACTAGAACTTTATAAAGAACTAGCTGTGCCCGGCCACGCGTTGCTGTGGCAAAGTATGGTGGTATGGGAAATAAAGTATTGAAGAATTGGTGGTAGTTAAGGTGGACATGAAGTCCATTATAAATGGGTTCTATAGCTGTGTGGAAGGGCCTTGAGTCTACACTGCCATATAATCCAGTGAAAATCAGATAATCTGTATTTTATAGGCAGTGTGGAAGAGGCCTAAATGAGTCCTAACTCTGCCTGTTCCCCTGGGCTGAGTGGGTTGCTAGGAAACCAAGTGGGCGGAGCTTAGCCTTCTAACTGGCAGCAATTGGATAAAAACATTTATTGTGTTGTCGAAGGCTTTCATGGCCAGGATCACAGGGTTGTTGTATGTCTTTCGGGCTGTCTGGCCATGTTCCAGAAGTATTCTCTCCTGACGTTTTGCCCACATCTATGGCAGGCATCCTAGTTTATCCATGCCACACAACCTCTGAGGATGCCTGCCATAGGTGTGGGTGAAATGTCAGGAGAGAATACTTCTGGAACATGGCCACACAGCCCGATAAACATACAACAACCCAAAACAATTATTCCTCTCCCTCTAATTAGGACTTTATTTTTCTTTTCTTTTTGTTGTATGAATGTAGAGGCATGGTTGTGCTGCCAAGTTTAGTGTTTCTGGGATGTGTAGTTTTGTTGTTTTGTCCTAGGCCGAAATTTCATTATTCTTTTATATATATAGATAGGAGAAGAAACTGAAACCTAACTAGAAAACAACTATTATTCATTGCAGCTTGTCCAAAATGATCACACTCAGTAGTTCTATTACATTTAGCAGTTTTTCCATGCTGAATATGAAGAAATTTGTGAATTTTGATAAATTATTTTCAGTGCTGACATTAACTAGAACTTTCAAACAACTCTATTAAAGGGCTTTTCAAAAAGTTGCAATTCTTATCCATCTGCAGATCCCACTTTCACTCTCAAATGGAGATTCTTCTTCACTTGCTACCATTTCTTTGCAACTAGAGACCCCAAAGGCTGAAATGGGGCTTCCTGCATGTCAAGTATGTGCATCAGCACTACATTACATCAACTGCAGACTTACAGGAGGGACGTGACTACTGCAATCGTATGTGACGGTATGAACCAGCAGATCTCTCCCTGCTGTACCTTGTTGGATATAGTCAGACAATATTCCTGAAGACTGATCTGGACTAGTTTGAGAAAGAAGAAAAGTTATTCTAAACATTATGAAAACATTAACAATTCAAAAACTCTGATCAACAAATTAAATCAAAGGATTAAGTTTATCAAGCAGTTAAATAGTAAGCATTTGCTGTTGGTTCAGAGAAATGACCTACCAGCTTGCAACAATAATCACAAGTGAATTCAGTTCTTTTATGGCAAGAACTTTCTTTAAAGCTTTTAGCAAATTGCAGCCTCCGCTGGGTTTGAGTTCCTGCACCCATTGCCTTGCTTCATGTAAACTAGCAGAGGGGAATGGAAGCAGAATAGATTGCATGACAATTAGATACAAGTTCAAGGGCCAAACAATGTAAAACAAATAGCAAATCAACACATGACATTATCAGTATCCAAATATCAATCTGCAAAAGGCTTGACAGTCAGATGTAACAGAAAGGGATTTCTGTCTTTCCTTGACCAAGAGAGTGGTACATGATTCTGCACATCCAGGCTTCTCTCCACTGAGAAAAGAGTTTGTTTCCTTCCTCTGCTGAGAGAAGTGTAGTCAGGCTTCCAGCATTTCTCCCAACTGAGAATTCATGTTCTTCTGCCTCGAGCAGTGATTCCCTACCTTTCTGATTTTCAGAGCTCTTTTTAGAATTAATTTCTATGACCTACCATATGTCTTTGAAGTTAATGGTGCTTAGGAGTAGCGTTATGGGGAAGAAGAGGGGATAGATAGTAAGGGAATCTCTATATACAGTAGAGTCTCACTTATCCAACATAAACGGGCCGGCAGAACGTTGGATAAGCGAATATGTTGGATAATAAGGAGGGATCAAGGAAAAATCTATTAAACATCAAATTAGGTTATGATTTTACAAATTAAGCACCAAAACATCATGTTATACAACAAATTTGACAGAAAAAGTAGCTCAAAACGCAGTAATGCTACGTAGTAATTAGTGTATTTACGAATTTAGCACCAAAGTATCATGATGTATTGAAAACATTGACTACAAAAATGCGTTGGATAATCCAGAACGTTGGATAAGCGAGTGTTGGATAAGTGAGACTCTACTGTATAATAAAAGTGAATATTTGTATGTATGTATCTGGGTATGTGGCAGCTTTCTGACTGGCCGACCCTTCCACAGGCCACTGAGACCACCAGAAATGACGGATCTGGCCCAAACTTGACACATTTAACCCCCATGAGGCACTTTATGGCCTGGTGCCGTTTGGAGGAGGATGGACCACAGATGATGGGATTTGCAGTACTTTCAAATACTTTAACTCCCACAGACTACTGCAATGCCCACCAATGATGGAAAAGGACCAAACTTGGCACACAGAACCCCTGTGGCCCCCTTTACGTCCTGATGTATATTGGACCAAGGATGATGGAATTTGCAGTACCTTCCCTCACTTCTTGAGACCACAGCAACTGCCACAAATCACAGAACTGAACCAAACCAGGCACACATATCCCAAATGACACACTTCACATGCTGCAGCAGTTTGATGGAGGATGGACCAAGGATTATGGGATTTGCAGTACCTTCATCCAATTCACCTCCCACAAACCACTGTGATGGCAATGAATGACAAAACTGTATCAAACTTGACACACAAGTTCAGGGTAGCCCACTTTACATCCTGGTGCAGTTTGGGGGAGGAGGGACCGTGGATGATGGGACTTGCACTATCTTCACTCACTTCCCGGGACTACTGTGACCCCCACCAATGACTGATCAAGACCAAACTTGGCACATAGACCCACCATGGCCCACTCTACCTCTTGGTGAGGTTTGAAAGAGCTTGGACCTTGGATGATAGGACTTGCAGTATGTTCACTCACTTCCCGAGACCACTGTCACCCCCATCGATCTCTCATCAAGACCAAACTTGACACAGACAACACCCAGGACTCACTCTACACCCAGGTGCAGTTTGGAGGATGATGGACCATGGACGATGGGACTTCCAATACCTTCACTCACTTCCTGAGAGCACCGCGACCCACACAAATGACTGATCAAGACCAAACATGGTACATGGAGCCCCCATGACCTACTCTACATACTGGCTCTGTTTGGAGGGGGATGGACACTGGACGATGGGACTTGCATATGGGAGTTGGAGCTCACCCGCACCCACTGAACCCACCTGACATTGGATATAGGCTACACTTGGAACACAGGCAAACAATGTCTTTCTGAAATGACCCGGGCACCGCCGGGTCTCCAAGCTAGTATAAAATAAAGAGACACTGAAACATATAACTGAAACCACATAACACAAACTTGCATAATACTGTAATATATTCACATTTCCCTTCTGGGCTTTCTGTATGTATCTGGCAGGCCAACGTCCAGATCTTTCTCTTGAGTCTTAGGAAGAAAGTGAGAATTCTAGAAAGTCCTAGAATTCCTAAAATAGGTCTAGCTATTTACTTGTCCATATGCATGCAAATAAACATATATACACAAACACATATTTTACTGTATCATGCTAGCCCTTGCCTCTTTGGGCTGTTTCACAATAGCTGCTTCAGGGTTACAAAGGTGTTAAAAATAGGACCGAGAAGTTTGTTTTTGTTCAGTGCAGAGTTTGGAGACCTCAGTTTCCAACCACAAAATAAGTTTCTCATTTGCTAGCATTTGTTTTGTTTTTATTTGAATGACATGCTCTGAGCATCTTTGGCTGATGCATCCTGCTTAATGACATCACCAGGGCAACCTCCTGCAACTTCCCTGGGACGCAAAGGAGCAATTACCCAGATGCACTGCTCCAGAAGCCATTAAAGCTCAGGCAAGCCAGTCAAAGAGGCTGATGGAAATTTCCATAAAGGTCTAAAAGCCAAGCAGAAGAACGGATGGAAACCATGACATTTAGATAAAGCGACCTTGCAAGTTGTGCATAGCTGAGATATAGAAAATCATTATATTCCAGGGATTTATATAACTGAAGCACAAATGGATAGTTCTGCTTGGTTTTATGTATCAACAGTAGATGTGTGATAATTTGGGGATGGAGTCTGAGTGTCGGTTTACATATTGCTATTCTTTTCTGATGTACCAGGCTGAATAAATTGCATTCATTTACTGCCCCTGTCTAGATGAATTTTTACGGGGTATTTTGTATTTATTTCCACATCAGAGCTGGTTGTTTTCTACAGGCATTTGCTAGAAATTCTTCTTCCAAGAAGAAGCACACTGCTTGTCATTCAACAGCCTCAGGACAGGTTTATTCTCACCAGAGACAAGTGGTGATCCTTTTCCTGGGCTGGCACAACTTCAGATTACAAGTAAATCACTTTTTAGTGCTTCCTCACAATAGGAAAAAGGCCCCCGGTGGCACAGCGGGTTAAACCGCTGAGCTGCTGAACTTGCAGACTGAAAAGTCTGCTGTTCAAATCTGGAGAGTGGGGTGAGCTCCCACTGTTATCCCCAGCTTCTGCCAACCTAGCAGTTCAAAAACATGCAAATGTGAGTAGATCAATAGGTACCACTCAGGTGGGAAGGTAATGGCATTCCATGCAGTCATGCCAGTCACATGACCTTGGAGGTGTTCATGGACAACGCTGGCTCTTCGGCTTAGAAATAGAGATGAGCACCAACCCCCAGAATCGGACACAACTAGACTTAATGTCAGGGGAAAATCCTTACCTTTATCTCACAATAGCAAAACCATAGTATGTGTAGCAATTGAACTCAGCAGGTTCCTTTAGATCAGTTTCTCTTACCATGAGGGAAACCATCAGGTTAAATCCAATTTCCCAACCAGAGTAGAACTACAGAATCAATAGGAAGCACATTAGTGCTGAATTTACCAAAAAGCCATTCATCTCAGTGAGTCTGTTCAAATTGGGACTGATAACTGGATTTAGCCCTTAATTCCTTGTTAATTTCCACTAATCCAAAAACACAATCTACATTATTTTGGAGAGGGAATACCATATATGTTGCCAGGCGGCAATTGGAGGAGGAAAGATGCTTTGATGCAATGTAACTGACCGTTTGTTAGATACCAGGCCTTTCCAGATGTTTTGTATTAAAAAAACCTCAGCACACCCGGCCAGAAACTGAAATGTTACATTTGTAGTCCATTGTAACTGTAATTGTAGCAATTACTCCAAAGCATTAAAAACTTTCCTGATGTAAACATTTCTTGATGTAAACTGAAATGTGTCTGGGTGCTCACTACTAAATTGTGTCTGAAATGTTACATTTGCAGTCTATTGTAACTGTAATTGTAGCAATTGCTCCAATGCATTAAAATCTTTCCTGATGTAAACATTTCCTGATGTAAAAGGAACTGTGTCTGGGTGCTCTCTACTAAAATGGAACCGAACCCGGATCTTTTATAATAACATTCCAAGTTCATACAAAGCAAGGTTTATATGGGAAGAGGTGGACTGTAAACTGTAAGCTATTTGTGTAGTTTACTAGATAAGCACTGGGACTTTGCATTAGGCCTCAAAACTAAGTGGAAACTACTACAATTCACATAAAACTGCTGTTGTTATACATAAAACTACCAGAGAAAGCTAGCTGGCCAATGTTTTAGAAAATGCAGCTGATGTATAATTTTAAAAAATAACAGCCTAATTTTGTGGTAGGGATGGTCTGTATGTTTTGAGTATCCCAGCTTATGTGTTTTGTATTGAGGCATGACTCTGTATTGCTATTACTGGCGAAGCTAACCTCAAACTGCATTAAATGGTCAGTGGAGGTGGGGCCTATGAGGATATGAAATGACATAAACAAGCAAGAGGACATAGACAAATGGAAGAGCAAAGCCACTTACACATTCACATTGATTGCTTGTGGCTGTTCCCAACGAGATGAAACATCAGTGCCAAAGGCAAGGAAGTACAGTTCCTTCATGTAGCATAGCTGCTCATCTATTAGCAACTTAAGAATAAAACAAAAGGTTTAAGTCAACATCACCAAACAGAATTTTGAATCTACAAGTTCACTATTTCCAGTCCAATATCTCACCCATCACCCACTCTGAGCATCATTAATTTAAGGGTGATTCTGAAATTAAAATCTAACCTGGCCTTCAGTAATATTTACCAGAAGATCTCTTTGAAATTCATGCAGCCTTGGTTTACAACTTATATCAGATGCGTCAACCAGCACTCCAATTTTGCTGCCTTGAACAATGCCAAACATCTGGAGGGGAGAAAACAAGGGAAGAACTGGAAAAATACCATGCTGTGATTAATTTGGATCACTGCTAAATATCATTGTAAACAACCCTTTCCTCCACTGGACTTAATTCCTAAATTCCTCAGCAATTTGCTGGCAACAACTGTAGTCTTGGCATTAGCAGGAGAGAATGATGCAGTGGCCACTCCTAAGACATGTAAAGAATCAAACAACAACAATAATGAAGATCATTTCAAAAATAAATCTCTCTATGTGTCCCTTAATATCTGCCCAACACCATTGCCCTGAGGTTAACCCAGATGGCCCTGTAATCACTTCTGTGTTCCCTATAACTAGACATGTAATATTGACCATGTTATACCTTCATCTTCATGATTCATAAATGGTGGCTTTAAAGTGAATCAATTGTGCACATTACCTTTCTGCTACCCTGCAACAGCCACTGAATCCGCTTGTCATACAGATCAATAGCTCTGTTGAGATGGGAAGGAGAAACAGAATGAATACAAATAATGAAATTATCCTGATAAGAACATGTTTTTTGTTTTTTGTTCATAATTCTGAAGAGAGAGGGCAAACATTGACTGCATAGGTCACAACAATAGTTCCTGGGGGGAGGTCTCTGGTGGTGTGGATGTGTTTTTGCCTGCACCTACTTAATTAGATCCTTTTTAATTAGAGATGCCAGCGACTGAATTTTCTGGCTTTCTGCATGCAAAATATGCCCTCCCTCGTTGAACTATGTGTGCACATGCATTTCAATGAATGGCTGTTTGGAAATAATACACAACAAACAGATTTAAGGATTGAGGGGGTTAGATGCAAAGCGAAACCAGGTCACCTTGTTCAATTTACTCACTGGGGATTAATTTAATCCCAACTTGGCAGAATCATTGTTAAAAAAACAAGGCAGACTGACGCGAAAGGAAAAACTGTAGGTAATGAAATGCATCCGAGACAATCTGTGGCTGAGACTTTAAATAATGTGTCTGAGTTAGTTTCTGTGCAGCTGGAGGATCGGTTGTAGTCACCAAAAACAAGCTAGCTATTTGTGTTTCTCAGTTTACTACAGCTTTCAGGAAACAATAACTAAAGGAGAAGTAATCGACAACACAAAAGAGAAATAGCTTGCAGACACAGGTAAACTGTCTTATACTAGATGAGACTGTTTGTTTATGTCACATTTGTCAAACTTAAGGCCCATACCCTGAATCCAGCCCAACATGTGGCTCTGTGGATGCGTACTATGTGGCTCTCTGGATGCGTACTACAACTCCTATATCATTAGACATCATGACTAGATCAGTTGGGAATTGGGATACCGCAACATCTGGAAGGATGCCATTTGTCCTGTTTAGTCAGGAGAGTGGGATTTGGATTGAGATACAAAGCTTTTGGATAGGATGCCTGACTATAAAATGTCCTTTAATCTTTCCCCAGCCTCAGACTCACAAGTACTCTTGGGCTGCCATTCCCATCATCCCTCAGTCTGCATGGTGGTTAATCAAAAGTGATTGAAGTTGTCATTCAATAACATCAGAAACATTCTGGAACATGGACATACAACCTGGAAAACTCAGTACCCTAGTGACAACATATGTTGCTGATTACTTACGCATGTAACTGAGTTTCAAAATCTTGAACACCCTCCTTGGTAAATTCAATATGTTCTGTTCCATCGCTTGCACTTCTAAAAAGAAACAAGTGCACTTGAATGAGCAAGCAGTCACAACCAGATTGTAATGAGTTGACCGCGTACTTACATCACAACGCTGCCCTTCTTGACCAGATTGTCCAATGTGAGGTGCATGTTTTCTAGACCATAGACTTTAACCCAGTTATCTGTGGCTTTTAACCCTGCGAACAGTACAGCAGTATTCCTAAGTCTCTGTTGGCAAGAGAAGAACAATTACATTAGAGAGTATGAAAAGGGGTTAAAAAGAAGGTATAAAGGTATAAAAAGAAGTACTTTATGTTATGATGCACAGACATGATGTTGCAAGATACAGTGCAGAACCAATCTTATGAGATTTCACTTTCAGGACTATATGCTAGTACATAAGTATGGTACCCATCAAGAAAGCTTGAGAAAAAGTACTACAGGGATGACTCCAGCCCCATTTAAGAAAGTGTCCCTCAGAAGGCTTAACAGCACTAAAATCATGTTATTAAGAGATCAAAGAGAAAGATGTACTCCATTCTCCATGCCTCAGATACCATTAGCAATATGAAAGTGGCTCAAGATGATTTCAGATCCCAAACAAGGTTAAATGCCAGACTGAAAAGGGATCCAGATGATCAGTTGCTTGCAAAAAGACCTGGTTCTGCAACTACAAGTTTGGCAATCTTAATTATTTGCAACTTTTTATTATTGTATGACACAGCAAACAAGATATATATGCTGGATTTCGTATTACAAAATCACAAGTCAAACATTTCCCAAGTGTTTAGGACTGTGTGTATTTTCGGAAGATGCGTGCAGATCCCAGTAAGGTGGCTTTTTGAAGTTGACAGATTGTGATTTTGTCAATGTTTATTGTTTCCAAATACCGGCTAAGATCTTTTGGCACTGGCAGAAATATACACTGCCAGAAAACAGCACAATAATAATAATAATAATAATAATAATAATAATAATAATAATAATAATAATAATAATAATAATTTCATTTTGGGAGTTTAAAAGACAGCTTCTGCAACAGAACTGCTTTGTCCGGTTTTGAAATATTTCCTCATCTATCTACCTGACTCCAACTTAGAATCATACAATCATAGAATTTGAAGAGACCTTATGGTTCAGGACCTGCATATCTTTGTGACCGCGTCGTCCCCTATGAACCCACTGGGTCGCTGAGATCTTCTGGGGAGGCCCTCCTCTCGCTTCCGCCCTCCTCACAACTGCGTTTGGTGGGGACGAGAGAGAGGGCCTTCTCGGCTGTGGCTCCCCGACTCTGGAACTCCCTCCCCAGGAAGATTAGGTTGGCTCCCTCTCTATCTTCCTTCAGGAAACAATTGAAGACTTGGATGTTTCAGCAGGCCTTCGGAGATACAGTCATTAATTAATCAGCCCCAGAGGGTTTTTAATAATCTATCCTGTATTTATTACGGTCTTACCATTTATGTGTTTTTAATGTAATTTTTTATCCTGTATTGTTGTTTTAATTGATATATTGTATTACATTGAAGTCAGGCATGCTCCCTTCCTCCTATCCTTCCGTAGGAAGGTTAAAACTTGGTTATGGGGCCAGGCTTTTGAATAATAATTGGCAGCGTTAACTATCATCATGTACGCTGAACTCAATTGACAGACCCACTTTTTTGAACTGAACACACCTACCTGTATTTTATAATGTGTTTTATGAATACTGATGTAAGTTAATAATAATTTTTAACTGATTTATATTGCACTGTATAATTTTTATATATGCGTTTTATTGTAAGCCGCCCTGAGTCCCCTGTTGGGTGAGAAGGGTGGGATATAAATATTGTAATAAATATTGTAATAAATAAATACTGTTTTATCTGTTCTATATTATGATTGTATTATGTTACTTATATTTTGTCCTTATGTTGTTTGGGCCTCTGCCCCATGTAAGCTGCCCCGAGTCCCCACGGGGAGATGGTGGCGGGGTATAAATAAAGTTTTATTATTTATTATTATTATTATGGGTCATCCAGTCCAACTCCCTGCCAAGAAGCAGGAAATCACATTCAAAGCACCCTCGACAGATTGTCAAATTTCACTATCTTGGAAAAACATATATTCAGTATACATATGGCAGACCCTCATTCCTCCAAGAATTATACGCATATGATCAGACTGCAGAATGGAAATGTTTGTCCCATAATAAACCTCGCAGCTTGAGCCCGTTTAGTTTCACTGATTGCATACATTACCAGTAAATCCTGTGTCTGGTTGATATTAGTAACCAATAATCCATTATCCTTTTCAAAGTCTGTTACGGAAACGTTTTGCCAAGATCTGCGCCCTTTTGGCAAAGCAACATTTGATTCCGCATTTATGCTGCAAAAGGAGCATAAACAATGGTTACTGCAGCACCACATCAGTACCCGTTCCTGTATTTCTGTGTATCGAAGGATAAAAGTGGTCTTACCTCAGATGTTTAAAGAATAGCTCATTGTCCAGGAAGTGCGTCATCTTCTATTTGGGCAAAATGTAAGACTTTCTGTTTGAAAAGGAAAAGCAGTTTTCAAATAGCATCTTGCCTTGCTTAGTGAACTGTCTATACTAGGCCTGGGCCAAGTTGGGCCCTCCCTTCAGAGGTTTTGGACTTCAATTCCCAGCATGCCTCACAGCCTCAGGCCCTTTCCTTTTCCCCCTCAGCCGCTTAAGCGGCTGAGGGGGAAAAGGAAGGGGCCTGAGGCTGTGAGGCATGCTGGGAGTTGAAGTCCAAAACCTCTGAAGGGAGGGCCCAACTTGGCCCAGGCCTGTAGTAGCTCCTTCTCTGAGGTAATATCAAAACAACTTTGCACATACTCAGGATTTCTCCTCACTTATCCGTTTCTATTCAAAGCCAACTCTGTAGCCTTTGGTTGGCTGAAGTGATGCCCCTCTTCTCTCCTGAACTGGGACCCAATGCCTCCCAAACAGCCTCCTCCAAAGTGCTTGGACTCACCCTGACTTTTCCAGGCACCCCTCCTTCTGCACATGGGAAGGCCAGGCCCAGGGAACACTCCCTTGGCCTGGGCTGTGTTCCTGTTGCCAAGGGCGACGGAAGCAACCATTCTCCACACAGGAGAGGGGAGCACTGGGTGCAGCTGCAGCCAGAGGGAAGAAGCATCTTTCTGCATAATTAACGTGTTCACAAAAGACAGTCGAGAACCAACATCGATGGAAGTCAATAGCAGACAACTGCTTCAAGTGCAACAGACAAAGAGTGAAATAACATTGGTATTTAATTCTGTTTTATCGTTTCCATATTGGCAAGTTTCAAATTGTATTGAAACGCTTTAAAATGTAAGCCACTTTGTGTCTGCTTTGCGGAGAGAAAACGCGGGGTATAAATAAATAGCATCATCATAGGGAAAGGTTTTCTCCTGATATTAAATCTAGTTGTGTCCAACTCTGGGTGTTGGTGCTCATCTCCATTTCCAAGCCAAAGAGCCGGCGTTGTCCATAGACACCTCCAAGATCATGTGGATGGCATAATTGCATGGAGCGCCATTGCCTCCCCGCCAGAGCAGTACCTATTGATCTACTCACATTTGCATGTTTTCGAACTGCTAGGTTGGCAGAAGTTGGAGCTGACAGCAGGAGCTTACGCCGCTCCCTGGATTCGAACCACCAACCTTTCGGTCAACAAGTTCAGCAGCTCAGCAGTTTAACCCACTGTGCCACTGGGGGCTCCGACATCATCATAATAAACATACCGTATATATTTGAGTATAAGCCGACCCGAATATAGGCCAAGGCACCTAATTTTACCACAAAAAAACTGGGAAAACATTGACTCCAGTATAAGCCGAGATACCAATAAAATTACATGAATTGAGGCATCAGTAGGTGAAATGTTTTTGAATATTTACATAAAGCTCTAATTTAAGATAAGATTGTCCAACTCTGATTAAATCATTATTCTCATCTTCTTCAATGTAAATATGCTTATGTATCCTTTTAATAATAATAGAGTGAAATAATACATGTAATAATAATAATAATAATAATAAATACAGGAAAATAATACATGTAGTAATAAATAGAGTAAAATAATAAATAATAATATCAGAGTGAAATAATAAATATATTAATAATAATAAAAATAGAGTAAAATAAATGTAATAGTAGCAACAATAACAGAGAAATATAATAAATGTAATAATACCAATAATAATAGAGAAAAATAATAAATGTACCATATATTCTCGAGTATAAGCTGACCCAAACATAAGCCAACCAGGACCCTCACCCGAGTATAAGCCAAGGGGGGCTTTTTCAGTCTTAAAAAAAGGGCTGAAAAACTAGGCTTATACTCAAGTATATACAGTAATAATAAATAATACGCAGCCTGAGAATGTACTTGCCACAACACTCAATAATAATCACAATCATCACCACCAAGCCACATGTGTTTCATTAAGTAGACAATTTATTTTGATAAACTTGCTCAATAACAAAAATACAAGTGAAGAAAATTATGTCAATTTTGTACAGTTTGTATTCATATTTTGTCTGGAAATCAATGGCAAAAAGATGTCTGAGCCAATTAGAAAATAATCCTTAGCAGTTGCAGGTTGGCAGCAAATGCAGTAAGAGGGCTGAGGGAAAGAAGAGACGTCAGCAAATACCTGGGGCCAGAATTGAGCTCTTCTAGGGCAAAATGAGGAACTCTCAAGCAAAGAGATCTCCTTGAAAATACAACTGCCTTCATTTCCACCCCAATGTTTCACAGATTTTTGCAAACTTTAAAATCAGGCCAAGCAGAGAGTGAAATACACTTTGGGATTGGGATGGATAGAGATGTAGCAGAGTCTGGTCTGGACCAGGCATGGGCAAACTTTGGCCCTCCAGGTGTTTTGGACTTCAACTCCCACCATTCCTAACAGCCTAAGGCCCTTTCCTTTCCTCCCTCAGCTGCTTAAGTGTGTGGTGTGGGAATTGTTATAGACATTTGATTATACTGAGCATATTCAGACTCAGAACTCCATTTTGTAGTCAGTCTGCTTTACACCTCAGTGGAGGTGGATGCATGTCGCTTAAGTGGCTGAGGGGGAAAAGGAAGGGGCCTGAGGCTGTTAGGAATGATGGGAGTTGAAGTCCAAAACACCCGCAGGGCCAAAGTTTACTCACGCCTGCTCTGAACATTCCCCTCTCCTGTAAAGTAACAGACAGAAGCTTGACGAACAACTGCACCATAAAACTCTGTTTTATATACAGCATACAAGATATGGTCTTTCCGCTATAAATTAATAATACTGCATTGTTTGTGACTTTGCTTAAAATCACTATTGATCCTCTCTCTTCCCCTTGGCTCCCTTTCTGTAACAGCTGTAAGGATAATTCTCTCCCCCCCTTAATAGAATAATTAAATGTGTCATTGGGACAAACCCAAAAGTTGGGAATAATTCAATGTGTCGTTGGGACGTACCCAAAAGCCAAATATTTAATGCATTCTGCTAGCTGTGGGTAGTTGGGGAAGTGCCTGCAGATGGGTCAAACTTCCACTCACAGACTGGACGTGCTCCATGATCACAGAAATAGAAAAAGAAATACAAATTAATAACATCATGCGGCAAAGGGTATGTGTTTTTCTCCAGTTTGAGTTTGTAGCATTCAAATAGGTGGGGATTTCTTTTCTTCGTCATTCTCCTACAACAGTGGTTCCCAACCTTTGGTCTTCCAGTTGTTTTGGACTTCTACTCCCAGAAATCCCAGCCTATTGTGGGAGTCAAAGTCCAAAACATCCGGAGGACCAAAAGTTGGGAAGCACAGTCCTACAATGATGCTTTCTCCTAAACACAATGGCCACTTAAGAGGCGGCCTGCATTTGCGTAGAGAACTGATTTCTTGGAGCGCTTCCAGTTTGCTTAACAATGCAGCATGGATGCCTTGCCCCATTTCTCTTGGACCTCCTCCTGGCTCCTTGCTAAGCATTGCAAACACGTGGTTCAGGGCTTGCACCTCTCTCCCATAAGGCAGCATAGACACACATTTTCCCACTTTATGATCTGTTGGACGGCACTACATGGCAGGCTGCCACTACAAACCCTGGGACAGAAACACTATCAGCAAACCTAGCAAGATGGCAGAAGAGCTCCAGGAAAGAGAAAGATCTCTCAACGGGTTGCTGTGAGTCTTTTGAGCTGTATGGCCATATTCCTGAAGTTTTCTCTCTTGGCATTTCGCCCACATCTGTGGCAGGCATCCTCAGAGGTTGGGAAGTATGCCTGCCACAGATGTGGGCGAAAAGTCAAAAAAGAAAATTTCTGGAACATGGCCATACAGCCCAAAAGACTCACAGCAGCCCAATGATTCTGGCCATGAAAGACTTCAAGGACTCCATGGAACTATCTGCAATACATCTTTGGAGGAAGACATTTTTATCATAAAAGGTCCTGGCGACTACAATTAGCGCTCAGCCTTTCCCCCACCTGGGACAGAGAAACGAACATTATTTATTGGCATAAGCATCCATGATTAAGTATCAGTCCCTGGAGTGCAATTTTCTCATCTCAGCTCAAGGTTTCAAGGTTCTTCTGAGCCCTTTCCATTTACAAGACCCAGTTTCTCCACATGATGTATTTTTGCAAAGCACATTTCCAAATTGAAGATAAGCAAGTCTGGACAGGGGCATATTTTAGGAAAACACATTAGACTTCACAAGGGTTTTTTTTTTTGTAAGAATTCATCAGCCAGCTGAGTGAACCAATTGGACTTCAAACACTCAAAAAACAAAAAGCAGTTACATATTCGGGGTGTGTCATGTCAATCATTCATACAGTTGACAGAGAAGACAGTTTGATAACATGAAGTGAATCCCTTGCAACAACTGGGAAAGTTTACATGATTTTTCATTTAGCATTTGGAACTTATTCTACCACAGAGAGCCCCACATTTTGCTACACATTTTCCATACAACTAGCCAAGAATGCTGTCTAATCCAAAGTAAATCCAACATTCTTCTGCTGAGATGATGGCGTATCTCAACACACACATATAATATTTGTGCAGATGTTAGCTCTTTCCTTAGGGAGGGAGCACCACAGCATGTTATAATGCAAGTATATATCAATATTCCCCTAACAATTTGTAGTGACTTCTACTGTAGTTGTTGCTGTAAGAAATTGACTTCAAAGCTATCCCGTGGCCCCAATCTCTCTCGGATCACTAGTTCAAAAGAAATAAGCATTTGATACTGAACTGGATAGAGTTGGTATCAGGCATTTACCAATGCAATCTGCCTTAGCAGGAGGTCAAAACACATTGCCTATGACCAATGATGTGTCAAGAAAGAACTATTAATGTTGACAGGTTGGTAAGTAGTGTTACTCAGGACACTGACAAGAGGCAGTTGCTCAAATGTCCCTTTCTGGCCACTGTAGGCCAGCTGTCACCTTTGGTAGAATACTAAACACTCCCTTGACACAACTGCGAATTGCCCTGCAGCCGAGTGGAGTGAGCAAGATTAGCTTGCGAGAAGACATGGGTGGGAACACAATTTTTGTGCATTATGAAGGACCCAAACAGAACATCAATTCATCATCTTGTTCTTTTTGATCTGAACACGAAAGTATGTTCCTATGTTTCAGCCAACATGAATATAACAAGTAAAGACAACGGGGTGTGGGGAGAGATACCCACCTCCAGAACGTAACAGTTGCCCATAATTTAAGTAGTGTAATTTCCCGTTACGAGGTTGGGACTGTTAAAGAGCATGACATGATTTCACCTTCTATTCCCAATATACAAATAAATTACCATACAAAGAAAAACAAATGAACCGTCTTAGCTTAACTTAAAATTGCACCTAGGAAGGCGTGGAGTTGTTGTACCTATTACAAAAAAACCAGTTAAAACCAAGGGCTGCTACAAAGAATGAGGTAAACTGAAGACTTCCCCAGCTATGCAGCCTTCAGATAAATGGCTTTGTTTTCTCCCCCCCCCTTTTTTTTTTTTCCTTATCCAGTTCTAGGTTTTTCACACCACAGTGTTTTGCTAGTGAAGCTCCCAAGAATACTCTTTAAGGAACTTGTGTATGTTTGCGTGTGTGTGTGTATCTGTCTTGTCTGTCTGTCTGTTTGTGTCTCTATATATATACATATATATGTATACACATTCTGCATACTGCATCAGCAAAATATATATATATATTTATATAAATATAAGGAAAAATTCCCAGCCACCTTCCCTCCCCGCCCCACAAAGTTCCTTGGTGTTTGTACAGATTGCAGGGTTGGGGTCAGTGGCAGATGAGCGTTTTGTTGTAACCAGTTTCCAAGAATACCTTTTGATCTATTGGCTTCAGGGTGTAGTTAGTGTAACATTGATCTCTTCGCTTGTTTTGTTTTTGATGGCAAACACTTCTTGCCTCCTACAGAAAGAAGACTCTAATCTCCTAAAGAGAGTGAGGCCAGCCCCACTTCCAACTCCCTTGGCAAACCTCTGGTCAACCAAAGTCCATAAATACTTTTTGAGATTTTCAAAATTGTCATATTTTCTTTTCAGGGTACAGTACAGCGATGTGGAGAGGGGCGACGGCACAATAACGCTGCTCGGTTATGTAGAAAATAAATTCTCCTCCTACGCGAGTTCCTATCACAGTGCACACTTGACCGCATCCAGATGCTCAGGAGATGAGTCAAGATTGTCTGTATTTGGTTATGGGAAAGGCTCTCCATTGTAAAAATAAAATAAAAATCTTAAAAAAATCCAAAGTGCATAGTGAAAACAGAGACCTCCTCCTTCTGGTTAGGTGGGCAACAGCCCGACACTGGCATCCTCCCGAGAATGCGTAGGGCGTCCTACTCTCCTTCATGACTGAACGGTGCAGCAGCTAGATGTTCGTCAGCCCGGTAAACATACTTTGCCAGCAAATAGAAGTCCCACTATTGTAAAGAAAATGGATAAAACAAACAGTACGTAAGAGGAACCAACGACTGTGTTGTTCGGCAGTTTATAAGGTTGGCCTCCCACTTCATTGATGTAAAATCCTATGGGGAAAATTAGGGCTGCCATGCAGAATAGGACCACTGTGAGGAAAAGACAGAGAGAGAGAGAGAGAAAAGAAACAGGTTAATGAAATCCAAGGAGATGAGGCAGGGTGACAATTTACAGCACCAAAACCACACAGTCTTTGGGACTTTCACTCCATCCCGGATTACAAAAGTACCTGGGGACCACACTAAGTCGTAGCCTGCCTTTCCTTTTATATGCCCAGTCCACTTTAATAATTTTTTTCTGAAGTAAGTTTTAATCAGACTTATACATAAACAACAAATTACAAGATTTTTATTATTTTTAGACTGCTGGGGTCTTTGCTATTTTGTCATACAATGTTTTAAAAATTTATATGAACTTTTATTCTTTCAATGAGCAGAGAAGTTAGAGATGCACAATTGTGTGGACCAAAAAAGCCCCCCTGCATTAATAGTCTGAAACAAACTTGGAGGCTCATGGTTTCGCATGCAATAAATGGCAAGTGACTATAACCACTGAACACCTGCCCAAAAGAGATAGCATTCCCATTCAAATTTGAAATGTAACAAAAAGGCTTAATTCGCTTTATTAGGACTCAGTTAAACCATACCACTAGAGGGAGCTTAAAGCTTTCCATTTATGCAATACTAGAGGAATGATGCTAATGGGGAAAAGGATGCATTTAAAACAGTGGTTCCCAACCTTTGGGCCTTCAGGTGTTTTGGACTTCAGCTCCCACAGTTCTTAACAGTTGGTAAGTTGGCTGTGATTTCTGGGAGTTGAAGTCCAAAACACCTGGAGGCCCAAAGGTTGGGATAATAATAAATAAAACTTTATTTATATACCGCTCTATCTCCCCAAAGGGACTCAGGGCGGTTTCCAACATAGGTAAAAAAGTCTATTACCAGTACAAAACATATAACACAACCATAATAAACATTGACATAATTACTGTGACCACTGGGAACCACTTATTTAAAACATCAAGGGGTACTTTACCAAAGTCCCTAATCTAAACAGCTTCCAGCTTTGCCATCTGTAAAGCGACTGCACAATTGTATTTGTTGTTCACATTGGCAGATTTTTAAGTGGCAAGGGCAGTGAAATATCATTCTTGGCTCTCTGCATCTAAATTTAGTGCAACTTTATCATTAGTATCGAATGCATGCTGGGTCTCCACATGCATGCAGAGTGAGGTGAACGAGGGTGATAAAATGGATTGAGTACTTCAAAAGAGAAGTGGTAGATATCAGTTTTGATTATTCTTCTATGTTGAAAGAAACCTAACTCCTTGCACAGAAAAAAACACTACATCCAAAAAATAAAGGAGCCTCTCTCAGAACACAGCAGGCAAGCTTCCTTGTGAGAGAGGCTCATTCATCTGCAGCCTAAAGTGGTGTGGTCTATTCTTCCACTTTACTCCACAGCATGGCAAAACCAGGCTTTTATTTGCCTACACTACCAACAGAATTTTATTTTGGGATGTGCAGCAGCTCAGAGCAGAGAAGTCCTTAATAATAATAATAATAATAATAATAATAATAATAATAATAATAATAATAATAATAATAATTTATATTCCATCCTGTCTCCCTGAGGGGACTCAGGATGGTCTACAACAGATATCGGCAAACCTTCCCCTCGATTCCTCAAAATCTAAAATGGGACAAAGTCACTGGTGTAAACCAAAAACGGTAAAATTCTACTTTGTCCAGCCACTTTTTCCACATAGAATTACATCACCTTCCTCTTAACAACATCAAGGGTTGCCCTGTTGGATCTAGTTTAGGATCCTGTACCCAAAAGAATAGGATATAGAAGGGATGAAGATTTTTGGTCTTCTTGGTGTTTTCGAGAAGACCTTCAACTCTACTGTTGTTGGCCATGCTGGGAATAGCTGCTGAAAGCTGCAGGCAAAAACATCTAGAAGGAGAAAATGTCTCCACCCCTGGAATACAGAAGCTGACTTATGCCAGATCACACTGTTAAGTCTATTTAGTTAGTCCATCTACTGACTGGCAAAGGTTCTTCAACTCTTGGGTGGAGGGTTTTACTCCATCATCTGCTACTTAAAAGTAACTGGATATTTCAGAACTTTGTGTGCTACTACATACTCCTGGGAACCAATATTCTTCCCAGAAGCTAGCAAGACCACTGCTAGGCTATGTGGCAGAAACTCTTCCCTGCTATTTCCATTAGCCTCTCCCCCAGCATCCAGAATTGGAAGGTAGAAGTCCTATTTAGCTTGCATGGTTGCGACTGCAAATGACTGCTACTGCTATTGTCACTGTCTGTAAACTAATGTCTGACTTTTAGAACAATTATTTTATTGCGTTATTAAGAAATATTCAGTTTACTTTGCTTATGACATATAAGAATAAAGAAAATAAAAATACTGTGCTTATGACAAACTAGCAGAATAGGGGTGTCCAGGCAGTGGTTTTTGACCTTTTGCAAAGACAGAAAATGCTAGCTTGGTTATCTGTCCTTCAGTAGATGAGAGGCGAGGATGAACAGCCGGAATATAGATGCTTTCTGTACACAAAGAAGCTTCAGGCTCCCATGGGGAGAGAAGGATCTGAAAAGCTTGGAAGCAGCTCCAGACACTGCAGGGCAGGCAAGCATCCTCTTCTGCTGACATCCCAAAAGACAAGGTGACTCTGAAGTTTGGCCTGCATCCCATACCTATTCTGGAGTCACACAAGGGGACACTTACTTCCAGTGAATGCTATCCAGCGTGCATATTTAGTTGCTTCTCTTCGCCAGTGGGAAGCCACTAGCAAGCCACATGTGACAGTCAGTGAAATGATGCCCATGATGATGAAAAATAAGGTGGTGACCCACTCAGGAGGCAACCGAGGAGGGATACAGGTCCTGTCACGTCCATGAATGGTTTGACACTGTTGCACAAGGCCAACTGTGAGAGCACCTGAAATGACACACACAAGCCATTAATGGAGGTTTCAGGGAAAGCAGATCCTGACTGTGTCCATTTCTCTCCTCCTTTAGAAATGACAATATTTAGAAGAATCCTGCTATATCAGAAGCAAAATTCAGTTTCAATTCAGAATTTTCTCTCCTCACAAAGACTTATTAGATGCCTACAAAGCAGGACAATAAAGCCAACAGTACTCACCCACTACGGCTTCCTAGAAGTTAACATTCAGTAGCATGTGGCCTCTGAATCTGGAAATTATAATTAGCAGCCACTGCTTTAAACGTTGAGATCAGAGCATTCCAAACTGTGTGTCGTGACACTTTAGTGTGTTAGTAGCAATGTGCAGTGTGTCGTGTGAAGTAAAAAGAAAGCACTATGTGAAATACGTAACAAATCATACATTTTAAAAAATATAAATGAAATATTTTCATGAGATATTCTGCATCTCTAAACATTTTGTTCTTACAATTTATGTACGTGTCCGTGTTTCTTAAAAGGAGTTGGTTTAACCTCCAGTTTGCTAGTGAAACTGAAGTACTGTGTTGCAAAATGTCTAAAAAGTGTGTTACCAACATGAAATGTTTGGAAAGGTCTATTTTAGATAGTGAAGGAGACTTAATGTTTGCAGTAACTCAGTGATGTTCTCTGATGAGAGACGGGGTTTGTGGCTCTCTGTGTGTTGTTGCTACCTGCCATAACATGCATGACCAACAATCAGGAATGATATAAATCATAGTCCAAAAATATACAAAGAGTCACAGACTCCCTACCTCTTACTCTCTCTCCTTAATTAAACCAAACCTGTATAATTCCTTATATCCAATTGGGAAAGGACAGAGTAGAGTAAGAGTTCAATTAAATGCATAATGCGCTGCTTGCCTTCTCATGTAGTACTAAACTAATGTTTGGTGGTTTGGCCTCACGCACACTCCCACCTCTGGCACAGTCAGAAGACTAAAAGTTTCCATATTATATTAACCACAATTCAGTATTATTTCCAAAAGTCAAGCTTATTAATCCTAATTTTGGTTAGTTCAAACCAATCAGCGTCAGTCTGAGGTTGACTTATTTAAAATGCTATTCATTTAAAATGCAAATGAAAACTTCCCAATATCTTGCAGCCATTCCTACTGTAGAATGGAATGCGCAAAATCTCAAATCCAACATTGGTCCCAAACACACATTCACACCCCAACTATAATCAATCATGAACAATTATAACTGTGGTGGCCTTGAGGAATGCATTTAACAATGAATCTAGACAACCCCTCAATATCATATTGCTAAAAAAGCTTCATCTATTTTTCTTCAAGTCTCATATATATTTCCATGTGAGGAGTCTCTTGCCTGGTCAGCAGCTTCATTTATCCTTTGGGTGACAATGTAAAAATACACATAGCTTGTCTCATTTCTGCATGTAGCTCCTCCCACATCAACATGTGATAATACTTTCCTTATAATAATAATTGAGCAGGACAGTGCTGGTCATAAAAGAAAAACTCAGAGAAACACTGATGAGATGATGCCCCTGCTAAAGAATTCATCTGAAGACAGGCAACTATGAGGATGTTCCAAGTTACGTGCAGCAGTGCCACATGTCTTCATATTATCCACAGTTCACAATTCGTTCCTTTAAAGAATGCATGTTTTGAATCAGTTTCTGAACATTTCCAACTACATCGGAGAGATCCACAGATTGTGGCCAAATGAGAAAGATGGCTTATCACAGCTTTGAAAATTGCAGACAATCACAACTATTTCAATTGTTACACATGTCCTAATGGTTTGGCATAGTGTACAGCCCTCATTTTTCCAGGAAATTAGGGCAAGTTAATTAACAAAAGATGGCTGTGTGATGAATAATCTTCATATGCAATGGAAGATTTGTACCACATTGGATCGATTCAGAAAAAAAAATAGATCAGTGTAACACGCCTTTGTGTATACAACACAAAATAAATACATAATCATGTGTTTCATATTAGTTAAAAGCAAAGGATTTGGGTTTGATTGAATTACAGTTATTGCATTTAAGAAACACATGATTAGATGCCTTGAAACTGTCTGTGATACAACATGTCCTTCAGTGCTGCAAGTTAAACAAATTATCATTTCTGCTATTTGTCTGATTTGCATCAGGATGCAAGCCTATAACTCTTTTCTTAATTTCTTTCCCGCTTGCTCTATGAAACATTTTCCCCAATGGTTGCTCTGGGGTGGGGCAAATGAGGATATCCACAAGTGCAGATCCAGAAAACAAAGAAGGAGATCTTTGTCCAGCAGGGAATGGAATATAACATTTGGGGCAAGAAGAGGTTCACACAGGGCGAGTACTCAAAACAGAAAGGGAGCAAGTTAACCACTGATTTGTTCTTTCCCCTCCTTCCCCATTCAAGCACAACCCTGCATGATCAGATCAGAAGACTATCTGCACAGTTTTCTGTTCACACAACGGTAGACTCGTTCGTTGCAGAATTTTAGCCGTTCTTTGCTGTTTAAAGAAAGACTATACAAAATAAATGATGTAGTTAATCAGCTTAAGAAAGAACACTGAACTGGATTGTCAACCATGCCATTTTAAATTGCTCAAATTTCCTTTCAATGCAATTAGAATAGACATCTTTATAATTTAAGCCTCTTAAATATAGAATAACTTGTGTCAGTTCAGAGGATTATCAATGCAAAATCAAGGTGTTATTTCTAAAAGGGCAAAAATAATGGATATATACATACAGAGGCATACTCACATACATATATGTATACATACACACACATATGTAAGGTATAAATGACCTAGAAGGGGGAAAGGAGGCTTCTTGGGATTTGATCTGGAGTAGAAACATAGTTGAGCTTTATATTTTGTGGTTTCCTAAGAGGAAACTAGTTTACTTTCCAAAGCCAAGCCACTGACCAAAGTGATGGCTGGTGTTTGTTCTGCAAGAGCCAAGTGGAAGCATCAGCATCTCTAGGGAATATAGGTTCCAGATCAATGAATGCAGGGCTTTCTCACTCACACCCACCACTAAGACAGGCAAAGTCAGATTGCAAGTTTCAGACTGCTGCTATTTGACATAATTCAGCAATGTCTGTTCAGCTGCAGAGTTAGAAGAAAGCTGACTCTAGCAAACACAAGAACCTTCCAGCCAGATTAAAGTCCATCTAGTCTATCAACCTGTAGGATTTTCTTCAGAGCTCAACAGTTGAGAACAGTGTTCCCATATGGTTTTCACCAACTGTATTTAGAGCAACAGCAGAAAGGATGCTGTGATTCAGTATGGTGGCTTCAACCCTTATTACAGCTGCAAACTCCATATGCAACCTAAACTAAGGCACCGCCTCCCTTTCCAATACAGGGCTGCTGTAAAGATTATCAGGATACTACGGTATACAGAGAACCACTCTGAACACTGAAGTTACTAAATAAATACAAAGTATCATTATTTTCATTATTTCATTAGGAGGTTCCATTAGTTACCATGTGCTGCTGACAAACCATGAATTGTTTTCAGTCTTTTTTGCTACTGAATCCATCCACAAAAAGGTTTAGAAAATGCAATATGAGGTCCTTCTTATTTAAATCCCTTTCCTTCCTCCAAACTAAGAGATGCAAATGCTTTAGCCTTTTTTAAAATAGGGAACCTGATCCAACTTTTGACAGTGTCAAAAGCAAATTCTGTTTTCCATCATTCTTTTCTTCAGTTTCTCCATCTCTATAGTATAATACAAGTAAACAAATACAGTAGAGTCTCACTTATCCAAGCTAAACGGGCCGGCAGAAGCTTGGATAAGCGAATATCTTGGATAATAAGGAGGGATTAAGGAAAAGCCTATTAAACATCAAATTAGGTAATGATTTTACAAATTAAGCACCAAAACATCCTGTTATACAACAAATTTGACAGAAAAAGTAGTTCAATACGCAGTAATGTTATGCTATAATTACTGTATTTACGAATTTAGTACCAAAATATCACGATATATTGAAAACATTGACTATAAAAATGGCCTGGATTATCCAGAGGCTTGGATAAGCGAGGCTTGGATAAGTGAGACTCTACTGTAAATGCAATGCTCTTTTTGAACATGGATCCATCACCCTCTGAGTTTTCACAAGACCACAAGGTGTACATTGCTCTTATATTTTAGGGAAGTTGCTAAACAGCACTCTCTCTTTCTCATACATCAATTAAAACAGAAGAAGCTCTACTAGCAATTCAGATCCTTTAAGGGCACAGATTTGGGCCAAGTGGAAATTCCTAGGTAGGAGACCGAAAGGGGTCTGTCTGGAGTTTTTGTACAGAGAATTTACTGCTGGAAGAGAATTTGCTCAAAAGGAAAATTTGAGGGATACCACTTACAGACATCACATTTTTGACTACAAAAGTGAACCAAAATATTTGTCCAATTTTTTTCTCAAATTAATGCAAATTCTGACTATCTTAGCATTTTCAGTTTTCAAGATTATGAGAAGAATTAACTGAAAGAACTCCCCTGTAATGGAAAAAAATAAAAAGGCCTGCAAACTATGTTACAAAGCATTTTCTTGTCATTTGCAGAGGGGAAAAAGGCCCATTTATTGTACTCTTCTAGATCTCAGTACAGGAAAACCAGTCCATCGGAAGTCGGTAACTGACAATTCAACCTCTGTTTCAAGATGATTCTCAAAAGCAGACATTGTTCTGCCTACGATTTGATTGAGCAACTGTGTCAGAGCACAGCTCTTCTTCCCTCAAAAGAACCGGTTTCTTTGGGACTTGATGATTTCACAGTGTCAAAAGCACATTCTGTTTTCCACTGAAAAGAGAATAGGGATTTTGACAAGCTGTTCCACTGGGGATATCAAAAGGACGGCATGCTTATTTCCATGCAGTTACACATGTAGAGACCTATTGTCAATAATGTGGTCCCTGAGGGCCAAGCAGCGCTGTTACAGGTGACAATTTGCACGGAAGAATTAATCCAGCTTCGTTTGAAAGTCTCAAGTTGTAGCAACAGCGTTGTCCTTCTGCACAACCCACTCATCATTGCTAAAACTGGCAATGCTGATCAGCATCTCCCAGCCAGGGACTAGGAGACCACTGTGATCTAAAAGAGCATTTCTGGATGGACAGATGCAGCAATAAACCCAACAAAGTCTTGGGGTTAAAGATAATGTGGTCCAGCATTTCTGTGTTCCCAAATAATATTTATTTATTTATTTATTTACATCATTTCTACCCCGCCTTTCTCACCCGAGGGGACTCAAGGCGGCTTACAATAATAGGCAAAGATTCAATGCCTGACACAATACATTCACCAACAGTTCTGATAAATAAATAACATAACATAGTAAAATACATAATACAAAAGTTAAAAACATATCCATATGCTGTGTCCAGGTTGGTTCATCAAGTGCTCTGCAGTGGCTGATTTTTCTGGTTGAATTAGTCTGCAGTACATTAACCCAAACTCAGTTTTAAAGCATGAAAGAGAAGGATAGTGGAAAAAACCAAGGATATTACAGCAGGTATACAAAAGGATATTAGAGGCAAAGATGAAGTACTTTGGCCACATAATGAGAAGACAAGAAAGCCTGGAGAAGACAATGATGCTGGGGAAAATGGAAGGAAAAAGAAGGACGGCTGACCCAGGGCAAGATGGATGGATGGTATCCTTGAAGTGACTGGCTTGATCTTGATGGAGCTGGGGCTGGTGACAGCCAAATGGGAGCTCTGGCATGGGCTGGTCCATGAGGTCACGAAAAGTCGGAAGCGAATGAACAAATAAACAATAACAAAAAACAAAAAGAACAAGAAAGAAACCATACTGTCTACTCTCCCTAAGAAGGGAAGCAGGCAGATGTAAACTCTGCCCATTCAAGCCGTCAGGAGAGCCTGATGAGAAATTAGGAGGAGAAAGAGAAGGAGAACCAAGCAGGACATCACACAACCAGACATTACATTTCTGGTTCATGTGGACAACACACACCATCCAAATCAAACTTTTGTCATCAACCAATGGATTCCTTGTATTTTTGGAAATACAGTTCAAGACATACTATTTGAACCTGTTAATTCTAGGTACCACTTTGGAGATGATGGCCATGGCTTAAAATGTTGCACTTGTTTGCCGCTACATTCTCACAGATGAATTAGAAATGGGAGGAGAAAATGAGACGACCCCTCTATTTTTCAGGGCAACATAATTCCGGGCAATTTAAAAGAATTTCAGCAAATCAGTGGGGAAAAATATTAGGCCGAGATAGAAGATAGTTCTGACAGTTAATAGTTCAGACTCCATCTCATCATCAACATGTCAGGCGAGCCTGGTTTCCTAGGTAACAAACAAGGAAGAGCATGCAATAAAAAGGAAGGAAAAACACAGACCGCGGCACTTGCTTCTTCCCCACTTAACACCTTTGAATTATTCAAAGTGTCTCAAGGCTGGGAGGATAGCATTAACTGTGTCACCCACCCACCATCCTACAAACAGATCATTACGAACAATCTACAGCCCAGCAGAGAACAGACACACAGAGAAAAGCAAATTCCTTCTCCTCCTTACAAAAGTATCAGCCTGAGAGTAATAGGTTACACATAATGCAGATCCCCTTGGAGATTCTTGGCACATCATCCATCTTAGAAAGGCACTAAGAAAGTGGAATACCTAAAAATAATTATTCATTATTTATAAATAATTATTTATAAATAATTATTCAAAGCAAAGGACTTATCTTATACTTGGGTAATAAATAATACGCACTGAAAGAATGAAGAAGAAGGCAAGAATAGCCTGTCCACACTTTTATCTGACTGCAAGATTCCTGTTCTGACTAAATTCAGAGTAGATCTTAGAAAATCTGTTTAAAAAATAGCTGAAATATTAACTTAGTAATTGTTTTCATATTATGTGGCTTCATGAATTAATATGTCATTGATAACATGAGCAATGAAAATCCTTATTTCATTAGCTTGGTACTTTTTAAATAAAGAAGTCCCAGGCGGTCTACAAGGACCTCTTCCCTGAAAAACCTGCTCTGGCTTTAAATAGCTCCATATTATCCAATAACTAGGAGGAAATGGTGACAAAACAACAGCCAAAGAACAGGCTCAAAACCAACTGTGCTGCCAAAAATGTAACAAATGCGAGTGTCATTAAGCTAAAAATGAAGTACAAAGTTTCCTCCTCATTATTAAAAAAAACCACAACAAATTAAGACCAATGCTCCAAACATATTATTTCCATGCTCTGATTCATATATCACATGAAATCACGGTTTGTGGTAACCACAGTTTATAACTCAAAACAACTTTTTTTTCTCCCCGCAGGGCTCTCTTTTCACAAGTTACCGCCATAATGCTACCACAGGGATTGTGGCAAATGTGCATGATAAAACAAACGTCTATCTAATAGAAAGTGAAGTATTTTCAAAATTGCAAATCCATTTTTAGTTCAAAACTGTGATCAGTTACACTTTGAAATCAGACACATTTAAAGGATGGCAATACATTACTTTCGATCACCAAAAACGGGGTGGGTCTGGACCTCTGTGAGACTGGAAAAAACGTATTGTGACTACAGGTGAGACAGAAGTAAATTTTCAATAAAAATTGAAATGGCCATAATAGACTTCAGCTAGGGATAAGGAATATGTGGCCCCTGTAAGATGTGGACCTTAGCATTTGCTGTCCTTGCTAGGATTGCTGCAGTCCAACAATATCTGGAGACAATGTGTTCCCAATGCTGAGAGATATCGAACCACTAGACAGACAACACAATTCACCCCAATTATATAAGTACTGCATTTTCCTCAAAACACATGTTGATCCTTCATACTATTTTATTTTATTATCCTGAGGCTAAATGCTGAAAATGAACATCAATTTATGGGCAGGTATTTGTCCAAGCGGAATCCCTATGGCATGGTTAACAGCACTCCTACATTAACAGCACTTGCTGTTCAACCCTTTTGGCAACAAAAATGATATTACAAGGTGGTTTGGGTGAATTCCTAGGCTCCCAGGGTAATATTCAAAGGCTTTCAGAAGTCTAGAGAAAAACTCTCTGGAAAGAACAGATGCTGTCTGCATAAACACTGCTCTCGGGTGCTCTCTCTCTCCCCCCCCCCCCCCCCCCAACTTCTTCTCAATGTTGGCATAATCAAGACAAGAAAAATATGAAATCTTTGTTCTCACAGAGAAGGTTTGGTTATGCGGGGAAATTCATGCACAGGTTTGGTTTTTTAAAAAAAAGATTTAACTAAGATTGAAAGAGAATTTTGATTCCACCACACCCATAAGTGTTAGCATTCTGCAGACAAATAAATAAGAACAGAGGGGGAAAAACAGCATCTGGTATAGATTTTGGCACCAAACAACTTTTCAGTTTTATGCTATTGCTGTACATTAAAGATGTAATACTGGACACATGGCCAAGGCTTTATTTTGGTTACTAGAGTTTCCAATTCACCATGTCATTAAAAAAACTTTTAACTTTGTGTTTTCAAATACATTACAACTTGTACCCTTGGTTTGCTTCTGACATAAATAAAATAACCATGTCATTTAGGAAAGAGGGAATTGCCATTGGCCAGCTTGATTAGCATTGAATAGCCTTGCACCTTCAAAGCCTGGCTGCTTCTTGCCTGGGGAAATCCTTTGTTGGGAGATGTTAACTGGCCCTGAATGTTTCTTGTCTGGAATTCCCGTCTTTTAACACATCCCAAGAAAGGATTCCCCCAGGCAGGAAGCAGCCAGGCCTTGAAGGTGCAAGGCTATTCAATGCTAATCATGCTGGCATTGCAACATTCACACTTGCCTTTTTCATAATGGATGTACACTGGCAAGGTATATTCATTTAGTTCTATATGCTCATCAGTGTTCACGCTTGTGCAAAATGTAGATAGATTTTTAAATTTAAAACTGCTGAAGGACACCTGTTAGAGACAGTGTGCGTGTGCCGGGAGCCCAGACTTTGAAGGAATGAAGGATGTGTAAAATACATCCATAATTTAGAGATTTCACACTTTTTAACCGGTGTCGTGTTTCTATTTCTGAAAACCGCTGAATTACACTGGTTTTTGAAACACTATTAGAAAACCCAAATATGTAACCATGAAGGCAATGCTTTGGAATGAAAGCAAGACTATAGATTGAAGCTGTTATGCTATTGTGAGCGGCAGTGGAATTTTTACTAAACACAGTTATTTGGCCCCAATGCAGCCCTTCTGTAGCTCTGTTCCACTTAATTTGCTCGTAAACTACGGCTTTCATAATGTTATAAAAACATCTGTTGCTAATCTTGCTGCTGAGTACATTTTTTGTTCATCTGTTTTTTAATTTTAACAACCCAACCAACTACTGTATGCAGCCCTCTGTCACCACGAATTGATGAGCTATTTAGAAAGAGGTGCAAGCAAAACAACAGCTGAGGGACCGATAGATTTGTGCATTACAGCATTACAACAACAACCCTGTATCCAACTGTATGTGTATTTGGCAGCCAACGACATCTTGCACACAAAGAAAAGACATTCCCATAATAGGGTGGTATAAAATCAAACCAAATATTTCATCATTTATGGGATTTAAGCACATTTAGCCCTGAAGATTCTTGTGCAAAAAAGTGCAAACTACTTTGGATATGGCAATAATGTCCAAAGAACTTTAGTTTTCATCAGCTTAGATTAGGACAGTTGCTACAAAGACAACGCCACTGCATATGTCTGTATGTACTACATAAAGCACATCAGTTTCAATTTCATTATAAATTTCACAGATCATCAGCACATCAGAGTTCAGAGTGCTTTCATTACCACTATCTATAATGTCGTTCAGCAGTGCATTATGGAACGTCTTTGGAGGCCTGATGAAGGCTCCTTTGTTTCACAGGCATATTATTTTTAGAATGACAGAGTAAAATTACATTTTTATGCCAAATATTGACCCTAACCTGATTAGCAAGCAACATTTATATTAAATCTCTCATTTAGCCATTCTGATCTCAGCTCGGGGACAATGGAACTAATATCATCAATATAATGTCTTCTCTTTATTACGCCCATTTATTCTACATTACCACATAAATGCTCAAGACAGATTTCATTAGAACCACAATTCCTCAAGGGTGAGGTAAAAACCATCCAGCCGGCTGCAAGTGCTTTATAAGTAGGTCACTGGATGAGAGCAGAAAACTTTGGGGAGGGGGAAAAGGAAATGGGGAGCACAATGGGCTGCGGCTCACCTTATTGGATGTATGGGACGACTCTCCCAGACTGTGACTTGGATAAGCCAGAACAACAGATACCCAACACTTGAAATAAGAGCATACAGCATCATATAAATAGTTTCAATTAATTACATTGAGTTGTGTATATAAGAAAAAAATGCCTTGAGTAATGAAAAACATTGCATGAACGTCTGGCACAATATTAACTATGATGAGCAAAGGAAGAGATAATACTAGAGCTAGTGCTCTAAAGTAGTAATCTGGACATAAAGGGTCTTTATGCGTGTTATGTTGCCAATTCTTGAGCAAGTTGCTTTAAATGGGAGTGTCTTTGAATAAAACCCATGAAGATTCTTTGCCTGTTAAAATCTTCCCAGACAATGTTATAATAAGTAAGTTGTACCATAAACAAGAAATCAACTGCTCCTTTATAAATACCTACAAAGAGGATGGAAAGAAAATGCTGTGACTAATGCACTTTTTTTAAATATTCATGGCACACTACCTCCACACTGTGTTGTGATAAACAAATAGATGTTCATAAGGGAAATGCTTTTAGAAAACTGAAAGACACGAAAGGTGCAGGAGGAAGAATGGATTAACCAGATCACCAGATAAAATCTATCATTACAATTCATAACTGATTTATGTCACCATATAGGAGCTTATGGGGTTATTTCAATCTGAAGAAGAACAAGGTCACTTGTATGCACTATATTATATTTAAGAGACACACAGCCGAATTTACAATTTAGACATAGCAGCTCACAAGTCAAGAAGACTATGGCAAGGCTGACACATCTTTGGCAAACAATATGGCCATAACAAGAAGATGCTCTACTCTAAGTGATGCATCCTCTCATTTTGCGAATTTGCTTCATTGGGATTTAGCAGTAAAATTCCAACGTCTATGATAATCTCATAGTGGTTATAATGCAGCTACTCTCTATATTGTGGGTTGCCACTGAACAGATGCTCAAAAGACAGCTGTACGGCGCAGCCAGGAGTGGCTGAAGGCACAGGCATCCATTTCAATTTCACAGATACACAAGCCTTCCTTCTTGTGTGTGAAACGGTGGCTCGGTTCTTACTGGGAGTGTGAAGAGAATTCTCAAGTATTTCCAAATTACCCACAATTAAATTACAGCTTAATTTAAAGATGCTAAGTGTAAAGAAATTAAAATAAGATATCTCTTCTAAACCCCACAGAGAAATAAAAAGTGCTTATGTTAATTTAAAGTCACTAAATTTCCACAAGGTACAAACACTCACACATCCCTACATATAATTATCATGTAATTATATATATAATCTCATTCAAATTCTGCTAGAGAATTTACCGTTGAAGCTGAAGAAGACCAATCTTTGTAAGAAAGGTGTATTTTGCAAGCTACAGCAGTCCAAAGCTATTTTAAAAATGCCTTTTAAACTAGAGTTCCAGGAAGCCATCTTTCAACATGGCACCTACATTCCAAAATAATAACTTTTCTAGAGTACAAAGACTAATACTAGTCATAGTCTGGGGGCTCTAGTCAGATTCTAAATTGTGTATTTCAGTCAGTGGCATAGTGATTAGCAGTCATTTTTTAAGCTGATGAGCGAGGCTCAACTTGTGGTCAATGCATGATCAGTTTTGTGAATGAAGAGCTCATGTGGCTAAAACTGAAGAGTTATGTTCCTTGTGAAATTAAAAAGAGGTCACGGAACAATGCTAAGAAAGACTCAAGGCACAAACACATAAAGCAGGGGTCTCCAAACGATGGTTTGCAGGCTGGATGCCACTTGGCAGAGGTAAAAGCAAAATATCCCATAAACTATAAGACAGAACTAGGTCCTCCAATGCAGCTCTACGTCATTCTTGGCCCATTAGTCCTACATTTAAATAGGGTTCACAATTATCTACAGTTCTGCATATCTACATGAAGTCTGAAATGTATCCCCACAGATAAGGGACCGTGGGTAGTAATAGTTAACTCAACTGAGAACCTTTCACCAGAAAAACTCACAATGGCATCCTCTCTAGGAATTTTCTAAGTCTTCCAATGTAATGTTATGGTAACCTTCGGTGGTAGCACACCGTTGAATTGACAGGAGGATGTAAAAAATCCCTAGAGAGAATAGATTATACCAGATGCTAGGAGGTACAAGTCTCAAAGATAAGTGGGTTGTAAATACAAATATCTATTGCCGGTCATACATTGCTTATTTGCTTTGCCAAAGTTTTGGGTATTCTTAAGAAAGGAATGTCCTCTTCTTCACCCAAAATAGCCCAATCTGCCTGTTATTAAATTGCATCATGCTGCTGCTAGCAAGTCTATTTCATTTAATAGTGCTTTGCATCTGTTCATAGTGTTCTGCATCTGCTCATAGAGAGGTTGTGCAACAGAAACGATGTACAGTTATGTTGCCACACAAACAGAAGCTCAAGAGATTCACAAAAATTAAGCCAACCGATGATTTTTCCAAGAAAAACAACAACAATAACAACAACACCAGATGATCCAGGGCACTGATGTTGAGCAATGGTGCAAGTTCTGCCTAGGTTCTATTATGACTATACCAATAACAACTAGCAAAGCACTGAGGAATGGAAAACAACTGCTGTCACCATGGGGAAATTTTGAGCAAAAAACATCAAGTACTGACAAGTGACTAAAAGAGAAAACTTGTAAGAGGCAATAAATTCTATAGTTGTATAGCACAATACGATTTTAAATTTAGGAAAAATGACAGGTTCCTGTACCAGCAAGTGTGAAATACATGTTATACCAGCACACACTATAAGCAGCAAGCTTACTACACGTAAAAGGGGGCAATCCTACTTATACAGTAAGAGAACTACCATCCTTTTTGACAGTGGTTGTCAACCTGGGTTCCCCAGATGTTTTGGCCTTCAACTCCCAGAAATCCTAACAGCTGGTAAATTGGCTGGGATTTCTGGGAGTTGACTTGAAGACACATAACAGAAAGCAGTATCTATGTGAAATTATCTATGTGCAATTACTACTTGCTCCAAAGTTATACTGAACAAGCAATGTTGTCTGTTAGAAAGTAATTTTGTATTTGAACAGGTACTTATAGGAAAGCCTCACAGTCCAATCCCCCACGAAACTCCAATATCAAGTAAAGTATTTGATTGCAAAAAAACCCCACCAAACTGTACCATTTTAAAATGAGTTACTTAATTTGAGGAACAAAATAAAACTTTTTGTATTATGGAATCAATGTGAGTGACACAGTTGATGATTTATATATATTGAACCTGAATCTCTTTTAAATCTCTGTTTTGTGGAATCACAGAGACATCAGCCCCCTACATATATTCCTGTCTGCTGTCAGGAGATACTCATTATGGTAGGTTTTAAACTATGAGAAAGAGAATAAAGAGAGGATTACGTATCCTATTGAACTACAGGTTAACCTGTTCTTTCAGGTAAACCTCACTACATATCAACATAGAGAACCCCATGGCATTAATTAAATCTATTCTTGTTGATGTACCCTCTGGCACTGCAATTTAAATCCTTATTTTAGGCAAGTTCGCCTACACACAAAACGTTTAGCATTTATAACTACATCAAGAAATACAAAAACACCAGCACCAACAAAACCCATACTGACATCCCAGCATAGCCTTTCAAGTGGCTGCTACTCACTGTCCCATTTACAAAACAAAGTGATCAAATTAAGATTTATCATGCTGGGGAAAAAAAATCAATTCCCTCAGCAGCCTTTCTCAGAACAAATACACCAAATCTGTCTTGATACAACTAAGCAATAGTATAATAAGCACTTCTTTCTTTGGGGGTCATATGCAAATACACTTCAAAGATGACCCTAATGTTGACAGATAAAAAGGCTACAACTGTTGCTTATTTCTGTGATTAACCCACCCACCCACACCTTTTACTTTACAATGTTTCAATTCTCTTTTCCAAAGAAAGATATTTCTCTTTCGTCTTTCATTTTAGCCACTATAAAGCCAAGTTAAGTCTCATTGTTTATGATAACCATTCAATCTCGGCTTCTTCCAGCACAAAACTGGCAAACATTCGGTACTTCAAATGTTTTGGGTTACTAATCCCTCACCGCTATCCACTCTGGCCAGGATTTCTGGAAGCTGCACGCCAAGACATCTTGAAAAGAAGAAGATCAGAGGTTCTCCACCCCAGCTCTAACTTTTCTTTTCAGCCCATGGTTCAATGAACTGGGATTGGCTTCTGGAAGCTGCCCCTGCAATTCCTCTTCTCATTGTGTCTTCCCATCACATCCAAAGCTTAAAAGAGAATGCAGGATGCAGGGACAGAGGTTCCAGGGATCTGTAACAGGGAGTTGAAAAATCACTGGCACAAGCAGCTTCTGGATCCAAACAATTCTTTTCAGTTCTGTTTACATTCACCGGCTCCAAAGTAACAATTTGGACCACCCTCTTCTGGCAAACCAAGATTGTTTCCTCACTTGGTGTGAGCCCAGTTTGCAACTTCTCGCCAACTCTTCATTCAAAATTATGTTTTATAAAGTACTATTTGCCTGAGCTGAAGATGCCAAGACTCAGAGCTTGATCTTTGACAAATCCAGATGTAATTAAGACTCCTTTCTCTCAAGAACATGATTAGTGCAGAGATCATCTGCCCCTTTCACTGTTCATCTCATATCCTCTTCAGCATGAGCTAACAGAATAATAGTATTTTTCTTTTTGACTGCACGCTCCCCGGAGAAACCATGCTGGGTCTATACAGTTGTCCCTCTATACCCATGTTGTCTGCATCCACAGATTCTACTAGGCATGGCTTGAAAATATTCAAAAATTCCAAAAAGAGAACCTCAATTTTGCCATTTTAAGATAAGGGGCCATGGCACTGTATATAATGCGTCAGGAGCATCCACTGATTTTGGTATTCACAGGGGGCCCTGGAACTAAACCCCAGCTAACACCAAGGTCTCGCTGAATAGTCAGTTATTCTACATATTACTATAGAATTGTTCCCATTAATAATGGAAAATTATTGTTAAAGAATACCGATTTTATGATGGTGCAGCATCACTGCATGCAATCAAAAAACTGATAACCTTTGAGTGTGGCAGAACACAGTTTACAGCCTGATTTAGAAAACATCTACAGAAAACACAAGATTTTTACTGCCGTTTCAAATCCTCTAAAGATAAAGCAGAAACCACTGTAATTAAATCGCTTTGTATATCATTCACAAATTCACTCTCTCAGTGGAAACCAGTCTTCCCAGTTATTTGTCATACGTTTGCCTCTCTATCTGTGATCTACTTCATATTCTTCCTTTCCAAAGCTTAGAGTAGGAGCAGACACTAGGCAGCCTAAGACTTGATGGCATGTCCTGGGGTGATCTGCAGTAAATCCGCAAGGCTTTCTCTTTTCTGGTCATTTAACTATTACAAAAATAACAGATCTTTCTTGCCTCCTAAATTGGGTGGCGAAAAATCAAGAAACCTCTGCGAAAACCAGAAGCAGAGCTTTTCCTAGTTCTAAAACAATTTCCTGGGCTGAGTATGCGTTGAAAGACAATTTGTTCCACAATGCTGCATGGGCCTTCCTGAACCACTACTTTTCTCTCAGATCATCGGTAAAACTTTTGCTCAAGAATAGTAGATAGTACCATAAATTTCAAATGTTGCCTGCACTGGTTTAGTCAGAGTGGTAGGGAATCTGTGACCCTCCAGATGTTGGTGGACTACCTCTCCCATCATCTCGGACAACTGGCATTACTGAGAAGAGTTGGACTTAAGAAAAATTTGGAAGCTACACTGATTCCCCATTGATTTTCTGATATACTAATAATAATAATAATTCTTACCCTCCTCTCCTTGTGGCTCGAGTCGGGTTATAACATCTGATGTAAAGAAGAAAGAAGCATCTCTGGCATTTCTGTTGCTAATAATTACAATATGAAGATTCTAATGGATCAGACTAAAGGTCCTTCTAGTCTAGCTTTCCCCAGCCCTGCATTCTCCATACACTGATCAACAAAAAACATGTCCAAACATGTCCTCTGGTCCTATCTACACTGGGAATTTCATGCAGTTTTGAACCTGTATTGAAGATTTAAGAGTGCAAAACACCTTGAGGGAGGGCCCAAGTTGACCCAGGCCTGGCTTTAGGTCAAAGTCAGTAATGATGGTTCTCTATCCTGTCTTGGTCAAAATGGAAGGTGACTAAAATGCTCTTCCAACACTACCATTTCTGTGACCGTTTCATGCTGGTTCTCTTCAAGTTCAGAAAATCACTCAGACTCTTCAGGAAGTATAGGAAGGATGCTAGTGGCTTCCCTGTTTCTCCGCAATGGCTGACTTCTTGGATTGTGTCAGCCATTCGACTTGCCTACAAAGCCCATTCTGCCACCTCTTCTTCTTCTTCATGGTCTCTGTAGAATCAGATACATGGGTGACTACTGAGCTTGGAGATGGGTTCATGCCATGCGGGAAAGGAGCACAGCTCTTCCAAAGGCAGCATCCCTACCGGCTGTTAGGAATTGTGGGTGCTGAAGTCCAAAACACCAGAAGGGCCCATGTCTGCTCTAAGAGGAGACATCCCACTTGCAGCGGGGGATGCAACGGTGCTTCTCAGAAAAGAGTTCAAGCCGTAGTGACAGCACTAAGTGAATGACCCCTGATGTGATGGGGGAAATCTTGTCCTGTAAACTGGAAGGAAAAGCTGCAGTTCATGAAGATATGAGATACCGGACATTGGGGCGTATCTTGGCAGTAATTATGGAATAATTTGGAAGATTTTGTACATACGCTTGTTCCATAGACGTAAAATGCTAGCGGTTAGATTCTGGAAGTTTTGTTTTATCCATTCCAGAAATGGTAGTGTTGGAAGAGCATTTTGGTCACCTTTCATCTTGAACAAGGCAGAACAGAGAATCTCCATTACTGACATTGTGTTGTCAAAGGCTTTCATGACTGGAATCACTGGGTTGCTGTGAGTTTTTTGGGCTGTATGACCATGTTGCAGAAGCATTTCACCCACATCTATGGTAGGCAACCTCAGAGATTGTGAGGTTTGTTGGAAACTTGGCAAGTGGGGTTTATATATCTGTGAAAGGTCCAAGGTGGAAGAAACTCTAAAATCAGGACAGTAAATAAAGAACAACAGAATGGAGGACACCTGGCTCGATGGCAGTACGTGTGAAAAAGCTCTTGGAGTCCTCATGGAAAACAAGTAAAACATGAGCCAACAATGTGATGCGGCTGCTAAAAAAGCCAACGGGATTCTGGTCTGCATAAATAGGGATATAGCATCTAGATCCAGGGAAGTCATGCTCCCCCTCTATTCCGCCTTGGTCAGACCACACCTGGAATACTGTGTCCAATTCTGGGCACCGCAATTGAAGGGAGATGCTGACAAGCTGGAAAGTGTCCAGAGGAGGGCAACTAAAATGATCAAGGGTCTGGAGAACAAGCCTTATGAGGAGTGGCTTAAAGAGCTGTGCATGTTTAGCCTGCAGAAGAGAAGGCTGAGAGGAGACATGATAGCCATGTACAAATACGTGAAGGGAAGTCATAGGGAGGAGGGAGCAAGCTTGTTTTCTGCTGCCCTGCAGACTAGGATGCGGAATAATGGCTTCAAACTACAGGAAAGGAGATTCCACCTGAACATAAGGAAGAACATTCTCACTGTGAGAGCTGTTCAGCAGTGGAACTCTCTGCCCTAGACTGTGGTGTAGGCTCCTTCTTTGGAGGCTTTTAAGCAGAGGCTGGATGGCCATCTGTTGGGGGTGCTTTGAATGCTATTTCCTGCTTCTTGGCAGGAGGTTGGACTGGATGGCCCATGAGGTCTCTTCCAACTCTACTATTCTATATTCACTCAAAAAACAGGGGAATTCCATACAGGAAACAATCAGGGCCAGCTAATCATCTCCCAACAAAGGATTCCCCCAGGAAGGACGCAGCCATAACCTGAAGCTTAAAGGCCATTGAATCAAGCTGGCCAAGTGCAACATTCACAACAGACAAGAGTTCTTTCTCCCACCCTGGACATTATTCCATAGATATATGAACCCTACTTGCCTAGTTTCCAACAGACTTCACAACCTCATAGGCAGCCTGCCATAGATGCGGGCCAAACGTCAGGAGAGAATGCTTCTGGAACATGGCCATTTTGGTCAACTCCCATGTTGACCAAGGCACAATAGAGAAGCACCATATTGACATTAAGACAGAGCCAGGCCTGGGCTAACTTGGCCCCTCCATCCGGGTGTTTTGGACTCCAACTCCCACCATTCCTAACCGCTTAAGCGGCTGAGGGGGAAAAGCATGGGGCCTGAGGCTGTGAGGAATAGCGGGAGTGGGAGTCGAAAGCCCCCGGATGGAGGGCCCAAGTTGGCCCAGTCTTGGGAGTAAACACTCGGCCTCGACCCACCCGCGGATTCTCCGGTGTTGATCCAGTCCGGGTTGGCCAGGCTGGCGATGGCGAAGATGTCTGCGGCCAGAAAGAGGCATCCTGAGATGATGGTCAGTTTGTCCATGTCCTCCTCCTCCTTCTCCTCCGGCCTCAGGCGGGGGCCCCGGGCCGGGGGCTCCTCACAGCCGCGGCTCCATGGCGGGCGCCTCCCCCCGCCCGGAAGCAAAACCCGAGCCGCATGACCCGGAAGCAGAGGCTCGCTCGTTCAACCCTCGTCCTCAGCTCCCCCGCTCCCCCGCCCGCGCCTCACACTTTCCCCCAGACGGGGCGGGGCCACCACGATGACGATCGATCAGGGCGGGGCTTCGGGGGAATGGGCGGGGCTGAGGAGAGAACAGCTAAACGAGAGGGGAAACTAGACCCGAGGGAAGGGAGCCAGTGGGCGGGGCTTATACTAATGCATAGCATAATATAAAATATATAATATAAATAAAATAATGTAATAAAAGGATATGATAATAAAATAATATAATAATAAGATATAAAATATAATAATACTATATTAATATTATAATATATTGTATATACATGTAATATTAATAATATGATGTAATACAATGTAATAATAATTATAATTCACTATTATAATTGCATATTTATATTACATGCAATATTACTAATAATATTGCAATATAGTCGCATGATATAATACATTGTATGTATATATACAGTAGAGTCTCACTAAACGGGCCAGCCGAACCTTGGATAAGCGAATATGTTGGATAATGAGGGATTAAGGAAAAGCCTATTAAACATCAAATTAGGTGATGATTTTACAAATTAAGCACCAAAACATCATGTTATACAACAAATTTGACAGAAAAAGTAGTTCAATACGCAGTAATGTTATGTAATAATTACTGTATTTATGAATTTAGCACCAAAATATCACGATATATTGAAAACATTGATTACAAAAATGCGTTGGATAATCCAAAAGCTTGGATAAGCGAGGCTTGGATAAGTGAGACTCTACTGTAATAATATAAAGTATATAATATAAATAAAATAATGTAATAAAAGGATATTATAATAAAACAATATACAGTAGAGTCTCACTTATCCAACACTCGCTTATCCAACATTCTGGATTATCCAACGCATTTTTGGAGTCAATTTTTTCAATACACCATGATATTTTGGTGCTAAATTCGTAAATACAGTAATTACTACATAGCATTACTGTGTATTGAACTACTTTTTCTGTCAAATTTGTTGTATAACATGATGTTTTGGTGCTTAATTTGTGAAATCATAACCTAATTTAATGTTTAATAGGCTTTTTCTTAATCGCTCCTTATTATCCAACATATTCGCTTATCCAACGTTCTCCCGGCCCATTTACGTTGGATAAGTGAGACTCTACTGTAATAATAAGGTATAATATATAATAAAATATAATATATATAATATAAAATATAATATATAATTATGCAATATAATATGTAATATATCATAAAATATAATGAAATAATATTCATTTATATAATATATAATTGTGTAATAATATAATATCATATATATATATATATATATATACTGTAATATATAATTATGTAATATAATAAATAATATAGCAGAAAGCAATAAATAATATAATATATAATTGTGTAATTCAATATGTAATACAGTAGAGTCTCACTTATCCAACAGTTGGATAAGCAAATATGTTGGATAATAAGGAGGGATTAAGGAAAAGTCTATTAAACATCAAATTAGTTTATGATTTTACAAATTAAGCACCAAAACATCATGTTATACAACAAATTTGACAGGAAAAGCAGTTCAATACGCAGTAATGTTATGTAGTAATTACTGTATTTACGAATTTAGCACCAAAATATCACGATATATTGAAAACATTGACTACAAAAATGCGTTGGATAATCCAGAACGTTGGATAAGTGAGACTCTACTGTATATAAAAATAATATAAAATAATAAAACAATATGTCTATATTAATATATAATGATGTAATATAATATGTAACATATCATAATACAATATAATATATATATTATATGAAATATATAATATATAATTATGTAATATAATATGAAATACCATAAAATAATACAATAATATATATATTATATGTAACCTATAATAAAGTAATATAAATATATATACTGTAATATATAATTACATAATACAATATATATCAGAAAGCAATAAAAATATAAAATATAAATATGTAATACAATATATAATATATAATAAAATTAATATGAAATAATAAAACAATATCTTTATATTAATATATAATTATGTAATATAATATGTAATATATCATAATATATAATATATAATTATGTAATATATGTAATATCATAAAATAATGCAATAATATATATTATATGTAACCTATAATAAAGTAATATAATAAAATAATATTATATAGTATATATAATTATATAATATAATATATAATATATACAATATATAATTGGTTATACAGTAGAGTCTCACTTATCCAAGACTCGCTTATCAAGGGTTCTGGATTATCCAATGCATTTTTGTAGTCAATGTTTTCAATATATTGTGATATTTTGGTGCTAAATTTCTAAATACAGTAATTACAACATAACATTACTGCGTATTGAACTATGTTTTCTGTCAAGTTTGTTGTATAACATGATGTATTGGTGCTTAATTTGTAAAATCATAACCTAATTTGATGTTTAATAGGCTTTTCCTTAATCCCTCCTTATTATCCAAGATATTCGCTTATCCAAGGTTCTGCCGGCCCGTTTAGCTTGGATAAGTGAGACTCTACTGTATTACTGATAATATTGCAGTATAGTGGTATAGTACAATGTACAGTAGAGTCTCACTTATCCAACATAAACGGGCCGGCAGAACGTTGGATAAGCGAATATGTTGGATAATAAGGAGGGATTAAGGAAAAGTCTATTAAACATCAAATTAGGTTATGATTTTACAAATTAAGCACCAAAACATCATGTTATACGACAAATTTGACAGAAAAAGTAGTTCAATACGCAGTAATGCTATGTAGTAATTACTGTATTTACGAATTTAGCACCAAAATATCACAGTGTATTGAAAAAATTGACTCCAAAAATGCGTTGGATAATCCAGAATGTTGGATAAGTGAGACTCTACTGTAGTATTATATAGTAAGACACATTCATTCACATACAGACACATAGCACATGAGAGGCTGAGACACAGTAAAGAATAATAACAAGTGGATCTTTTTAAGATAACCTCTTAGATATACTGATTTCTTTCAATGAAGTGCTTTTAAAAGGTGCTTTTAGGCTGTTTTTAAGATGTTTTAAAAGATGTTTTAAAGATGTTTTTTAAATTGTTGATTTTAGCCTGTTCTTGTAAGCTGCCCCGAGCCCTAGGGGAGTGGCGGCATATAAGTTAAAAAAATAAAATAAATAAAATAAATAAAGTGCAAATAAACAGAAATCTAAACCTACACTTGTTGTAGGATGGCTGACCTATGATTGGTATTTTAGACTGCCAGGTCTGGCAACTCCAAAGCCACAAAGTCGTAACACTTCTAAAAATATATCTGACCGTAGCAACACCCTTTCCTTCCAGTGGGCATCTTGAAATCACACACCCGTAACACTAATTGCCATGTGACATTTAGATGGGGATTGTCTACCCAGTTTATTTTTAGAACCTTCTTCTGTCCAAATTACTGGGTATAATAAAACTGCCATATTCAGGCCGCAGTGGAGTGTAGAGCTACTTAAAGTAGAATTTTGGAGAAAACGATGTTATCTGAGCAAACATTTCAGACATTTCAGTGCTAATTTTTTTGGAATGGAGCACAAGAGGAATCCCTGCTAAGTTGTGAAGCATGTGCTTTGTATGCAGAAAGCTACAGGGTCAGCTTTTGTTTGGAAACATTTCCTATCAAGTCATGGAAGAGGCAAGTGGCATCTCTGATATCGAGCTCTTTTAGATAGGGATTTCCTTCTTGAAGGGAATCCCCCGCTCCTCTCTCGGGCGTGAGTCCGAGGATCCTGGCAAGAGCGGGAGCCGCTATAGATCAATCAAGGTTTAGCCAAAGAATTTCTCACCCTCAGGATGTTGAAGAAAGAACTCCGAGTTTTATTCAGTTTCAGCTGAAAAAGGATGACCCCCGCGATCATTCGTCAAGGAACCATAACATACATTTACAGATCCACCTCTTTTATAACAAAAATATGGGAGGCGCGGATTGAATTTCGCGCTACACCTTTCCCCGCCTCCCTATGCGCTGATTGGTCCTTAAAATGGCGGCGGGAACCTTCATCCAATCAGAGGGCTCCCTATGCCTTGGGGTCCCCCACCAATCAGGGATGAGGAGGTGGGCTTATCTAGGAACAATGGACTTGCCAGGGATTAATGAGGAATTATGATTGAGTCATTGAGTAAATGTCCAGGAGGGATTTCTAGACTGCTTCTTGGGGTGTAAATATACATATTTGTCTGGCAGGCTCTGCACAAGGAAAATAATATTGGAAAATGTGTGTCAATACAAGAAAAGCAGAAAGATAAGCAGTGAGAAATAAGGGCAAGCATGTGGCTTAAAATTGGCTAACTCTTTTGTCTGAATAAACAGGGAGTGCTTTTGTTTGTCAGGAAAGGATTGACAGGGTTGTTATCTCTTGCCTCAGGCTAAAAGGTCAAACACCTTTGGTGCAGGGATTTTAGTAAATATATGAAATACTAGCTTTGCCCGGTCACGCATTGCTGTGGCTTATGGGAATCCTTTGTTGGTCAGGTGAATAGGCTTGCAGTCTCAAAGCCTGGCCGTTTTCTGAAGTAGCTGGAGCTTTTTGTTGTATGAACGTAGAGGCATGGATGAGGGGTTGTGCTGCCAAGTTTAGTGTTTCTGGGATGTGTAGTTTTGTTGTTTTGTCCTACGCTGAAATTTCATTACTCTTTTATATATAGAGATAAAGCCTTGATTTATGAACTATCTTTCACGAAGTCCTGGGGGGGGGGGGGGGTCGATCCCATCTCCAGGAGCCATCAAGGAAGGGTGCAAGTGCATCTTCTCCCGCTTGTCTTTACTTCTTTGGAAGGGATTGGTGTACAACAGAGAAGAGAGGAGCAAAAAAAGGACACTCTGCCATATGGGATGCCCTTGCTGCGGTATTAGTTTTGGATACCAACTTTTGACTGACTTTCGACATGGACATTGGCTTCCTATAGCTCCCTCTGTAGCTCTTTGCCTTAACTGTAAGCTCACCAACAGAAGTGGCCATTTCAATCACAGTTCTATACCAGTAGTGTAAGACAATTACCTTCAAAGGGTCCTGGCTCAGGAGGGAAATCAGGCAGAAAAACTCAGTCTAGTGAGAGATGCAAAAAGCAAAGTTTATTTTCACCACAGCTGTGAGAAGGCGGGACAGCCGTACACCCCAAAAGGTTTGTACTTGCAAATGGCTGCCGCAACATGTGCGCAGCAAACAAAGAATTTATACCTTTGGCTTATCTAAAATTGACCAATGGCTGAGGGTCTTCCTCACCTTCCACACCCACTTGGCATAAGTGATACCTGTGACCTCACTTGTTAATTTCAAGCTAACTTTTGGTCTTGGAACTTCCTGGAGAAAGGCACCAGCTCACAGGAAGGGAGGGGCACATGCAGAGGCAAAGCTACATAGGCAAAAGTTTACTATATTTTGGCTTATCGTCCCTTCAGTAGTAGTAGTATACATAAGACATTAAAAGATGGAGGACATTTGTGAGGTCAGATTCTGATCTTTAGCCATCGCTGGAGGTTCCAAGACACTTGGAATTCAACGGGGATTCTAAATGGTTGCTAGGTATCTATATCACCTTGCCTACTAGGTGTTTTCATGTGATTCTGTAGGTTACTGTCAGAGTCACTTCTCATAAGGCATACCAGAGGTATTTTTTTTATTTGGTTAACCAGTTTCTTGAAGCTTTGTAACCATGGATCGCAGAGTTTCTTATTTTAGGAGAGAGTCATCTTTACCTCCCCGAAGACTATCTGTCCGAAGGAGATCTTCATCCCCAAGGAGACCTTCGTACCGAAGGAGATCTTCATCCCCAAGGAGACTTTCATACCGAAGGAGATCTTCATCCCCAAGGAGACCTTCGTACCGAAGGAGATCTTCATCCAGAGGAAGATCATATGAGAGGAGGAAGTCATCTGTCAGAAGGAGATCATCTGCTAGAAGATGGTCATCGGCATCATCAGGTAACTATAACACTACAATATATTTAAACCACCTGTAAAACACTCAGCCTCAATTTCCTGCCTTTTCTTTTCCACAAATGCCACTATTTTGTTCACAGATAATTGTTGCATTGTTTTACAAGCTTGTGGTTAGAATGGGAATGTTAGATGTTATGTTCCACGTATGTGTTTTTGATCAATCATGACTTTGCTCAGGAGCCCCCGGTGGCGCAGTGGCTTAAAGCCTTCTTACTTGAAGGTTGGGTTGCTGACCTGAAGGTTGCCGGTTCGAATCCAACCTGGGGAGAACGTGGATGAGCTCCCTCTATCAGCTCCAGCTCCATGCGGGGACATGAAAGAAGCCTCCCGCAAGGATGGTAAAAACATCAAAACATCCGGGCGTCCCCTGGGCAACATCCTTGCAGATGGCCAATTCTCTCACAGTTTCTCAAGTCGCTCCTGACACGAAAAAAATGACTTTGCTGACTAATGTTAGGATTGTAATTGATGGTACCTTGGCTGGCATCCAAAGTACTGTGTAATGAATCTGACATGCCCAAGGAGGTTTTAGGGACTCATATTTCTCCAACTGTAGTTTCTAGTGTTTGGGGGAAATGGTTTTTGAAATGAAGATGAAGCAAAATGAATTTTGGAACATAATCCCATTATTGTTTTCTCTACAGAAGATGAGGACACCATATTCTCTGCTTCTGATGACTCTTGGGCTTGGGATTCAGGTGAGTGGCAGGAGATTTGGGATTTCAGTGCCACAAAATTTGGCAACGGTTATCGGATTGTGTTTGTGCTACTAATGCTATCTTGAGAAGGAGTTCCGCATTACAATTGTTTAGATATTACAAGTCCCCCCTGCCCTATCTTTGAATGGAGGATACTGTTTCACCACTCTTAACATACTGTCATGCTTGGAGAAGCCAGGCAGCAAGATAAGACAATAAGGAGAAGGGGGACAGCACACCTGGAACGGGTGTCGGATTCAGCACAGGCAGCCCCCAAGTTACAAACAAGATGGGTTGTGTAGGTTTGCTCTTAAGCTGAATTTATATGTAAGTCGGAACAGGTACATTTTAAAAAGTGTAACTCCATCCAAATATATACAGGAGTTACAAACATCCAATTTACAAACGACTATATACCTTCATGGCATTTCACAGACAACACGTAGAAGAAGTATAGGTTGCTTACCTGTAACCGTATTTCTTTGAGTGTTGATCTGTGAAATTTGCACAGCCCCGCCCGTCCTCCCCGCTATGTCATGCCTTGTTTTCAGTTGCTATCTTGGCGGCTGAGAACTGAGGCGTAGCCCCGCCCTCAGGCTTATATTGTGTATGGGGAGAAGGGGCGGGGCTACCGCCATTTGCTGCTCCTTCAAGCTCTAGAACAGGGGTCCCCAAACTTTTTAAACAGAGGGCCAGTTCACAATCCTTTGGACCATTGGAGGGCCGGACTATAGTTGGCCACCAAGCAATAATAATAATAATAATAATAATAATAATAATAATAAATAATAATAAAAACCAGTACAGGTGGTCCCAGTGGTGATGGGCACACTGGGTGCCGTGCCAAAAGATCTCAGCCAGGATTTGGAAACAATAGACATTGACAAAATCACGATCTGCCAACTGCAAAAGGCCACCCTACTGGGATCTGCGTGCATCATCCGAAAATACATCACACAGTCCTAGACACTTGGAAGTGTTTGACTTGTGATTTTGTGGTACGAAATCCAGCATATCTATCTTGTTTGCTGTGTCATCATAATAATAATAATAATCATCATCATCATCATAATCATAATCATAAATCACACCGTCCTAGACACTTGGGAAGTGTTCGACTTGTGATTTTGTGATACGAAATCCAGCATATCTATCGTGTTTGCTGTGTCATACAATGTTGTTGTGTCAATAATAATAATAATAATAATAATAAAGAGGGTTGGAAGAGACCCTTTGGGCCATTGAGTCCAACCCCCTTCTGCCTTTGTTCACCAAAATCACAAGCAAAGCACCCCTGACAGATGGCCTCCCAGCCTCAATGTTAATAATAATAATAATTATAATAATAATAATAAAGAGAAGAGGAGAACCCTTGGGTCATTTAGTCCAACCCCCTTCTGCCTTTGTGCCATGGGGGCCGGATAAATGGCTTCGATGGGCCGCATGTGGCCCCCGGGCCTTAGTTTGGGGACCCCTGCTCTAGAATGTTCCGAAGTCTTGCGCAGGCGCAGTGGAAACCCATATGTGCAAATTTCACAGATCAACACTCGAAGAAATACAGTTACAGGTAAGCAACCTATACAGTAGAGTCTCGCTTATCCAACGTAAACGGGCCGGCAGAACGTTGGATAAGCGAATATGTTGGATAATAAGGAGAGATTAAGGAAAAGCCTATTAAACATTAAATTAGGTTATGATTTTACAAATTAAGCACCAAAACATCATGCTATACAACAAATTTGACAGAAAAGGTAGTTCAATACACAGTAATGCTATGTAGTAACTACTGTATTTACGAATTTAGCACCAAAATATCATGATATATTGAAAATATTGACTACAAAAATGCGTTGGATAATCCAGAACGTTGGATAAGCGAGTGTTGGATAAGTGAGACTCTACTGTACTTCCAGGGACAAAGTTGCTGATCTTAGGTAATCAAGGATCTGGTTGTCAATAAAAGAGTTAATAAATGCACATATCCTGAGTTTATCTGCCTGGCAAAAGACATCACGTATCTTTGCATACACACAATGAATCTGCTGATTACCTGTCTTGGGAAATAGCCAGAGGGATTTGCTCTCCCCCCCCCCCCCCCCCATTCTCAGGAGATTACCTGAAAGGGGACAGAAAGGGGTGGCTGTCTCTGGGCTACATTCTGATGCACCGTAAGAAGCAGTTTATATACACTTCATATGGGAAATAGAAATAGATACAGTCCACAGTCTAAAAGACACAAATTACACAACAATGATCAATTTGATATAATTTAATAAAGGGTTAGTTATGATATAGTTCCTGGGGTATAGCTGTTACTGGGTTCATTCCCAATAATCTAAAGTTTAGAACTTGAGCAACTCTAAACCCTAGAACTATTATTCTTTTTAAATGAATATATATATACTGTGTATACTCGAGTATAAGCCTAGTTTTTCAGCCCTTTTTTAGGAGTGAAAAAAAAGCCTCCTCGGCTTATACTCGGGTGAGGGTCCTGGTGGGCTTATATTCAGGCTGGCTTATACTCAAGTATATATGGTATATTTATTATTTTTCTCTATTAATATTGGTATTGTTACATTTATTATTTTACTCTAATTATTATTATTATTATCATTATTATTATTATTATTATTATTATTATTATTATTATTACATTTAATATTTTACTCTATTATTGTTGCTACTTTTACATTTATTTTACTCTATTTTTATTATTACTAATACATTTATTATTTACTCTATTATTACATTTATTATTTTACTGCATTTATTATTATTATTACATTTATTATTTCACTCTATTATTATTAAAAGGATACATAAGCATGTTTACATTGAAGAAGATGAAAATAATGATTTAATCAGAGTTGAACAGTCATATCTTAAATTACAGTTTGATGTAAATATTCAAAAACATTTAAACTACTGATGCCTCAATTAATGTAATTTTATTGGTATTGTGGCTTATACTGGAGTCAATGTTTTTTTAGTTTTTTTGTGGTAAAATTAGGTGCCTCAGCTTATATTCGGGTCAGCTTATACTCGAGTATATATGGTATATATCTACACACACACACACTTAGTGAACTATAAATCATTTGGGGATGGGGGAGATACCATGGCTCAATAACAGTTGAAAAGGAAACCAGAGGGAAAAAAGTTATATATTTGAAAATGTACTTGCAACTATTTCCCTGTATAATCCAGAGAAGTTTTATATTTCAGAACAGGGCATGATGGGCTTTTTAAAAAAAATATTTTTATTAAGCATTTTTGAACATAAAAAGAGTGAGAACAATAATAAGTATAGAAAAGAAAGTGAAAAGGGAGGGTGTCATAGGGAGGAGGAGAGATAATAAAAGCAAAAATAAAGAAGAAATAAAAAAATAACAACAATAATAATAATAATAAAAAAGGAGTACTTCCCGTCTTTTCTTCTGGGTAATGTAATATTTTGTATTTGTTATTGTTATAAGTCCACTCCGACATTATGTTTTTGTAAAAAGTTCTTCTTGCTCTATATAAGATGTCAGTAATGACCAGTCTGTTTCTTTTTTTGGTTTACCCTGATGGGTCTTCAAGTAATATGTCAGTGTATCCATGTTCTTTATATCCATAATTTTTAATATCCATTCTTCTTTAGTTGGTATTTCTGTTGATTTCCACTTCTTTGCATATACTATTCTGGCTGCTGTTACGAAATAATTAAATAGAATCTCTTGATTCTTGTTGAAATTCATATTAGTCATTCCTAATAAGAAGTACAGTAGAGTCTCACTTATCCAACACTCGCTTATCCAACGTTCTGGATTATCCAATGCATTTTTGTAGTCAATGTTTTCAATATATCGTGATATTTTGGTGCTAACTTCATAAATTCAATAATTACTACATAGCATTACTGCGTATTGAACTACTTTTTCGGCCAAATTTGTTGTCTAACATGATGTTTTGGTGCTTCATTTGTAAAATCATAAACTAATTTGATGTTTAATAGGCTTTTCCTTAATGCCTCCTTATTATCCAACATATTCACTTATCCAAAATTCTGCCGGCCCGTTTATGTTGGATAAGTGAGACTCTACTGTATTCTGGTCTCAACTGGAAATTTATTTTGATGATTTTTTGTATCATTTCATGTATTTTTTCCCAATAATCCTTTGCTGTTTTGCATCCCCATCACATGTGAAGAAATGTGCCTACATGTTTTTCACATTTCCAACATTGGTCCTTTACGTTCTTGTAACACTTTTCCAGTTTTTGGGGGGTCATATACCACTGATACATCATTTTATACCAATTCTCCTTGAGGTCGTATGAATAAGTATAATTGTGATGTCCCCTGGACCTCTAAGTCCTGACCCTAGCGCCATGATGGATCATGGAGATGAGGACAGGGGATTTTTGCCGTCTCAGCAAGAGAATGTTCAGTTCCAGATGCCAGTTGTTGACAATTCCGACCAGGAACTTATTATCACAGACCTTGAACAGGCGCCTATTCCCAGCGCTTCTCCCCCTTTTTCGAGAAAGGAGTTTTTTGAGACTAGTCGCTCGGAAAAAACGCAAACAAGGAGGAGCGCCCGGATAGCAGCCAGACAATCTTTTAATTAGCTTCTTTCCCCAGAGAAGTTTTGAGGAGGATCACATCTGGACATAGTTGTTGGCTCAGCTCTTTTCCCTTGGGAAAAGGAGCTCTGAACACCTGCCTTGCAGAGAGATTGGAAGTTCTTTAAAAGTTCCCCGCACTGAGAAATCCGTGCGGAGTCAACAGATCAGCTTACGGAATAGCTTCGGTTCCAGCCAAGTGTGGACTACGCTTTGAGTCCGCAACTCCAGTTCCTTCGTGCCTTGCCTTGCCGTGCTTCTTGATTCTATCTTGCCGTGTACCCAGCCTTGCATCTTGTGCCAAGTACCTAGTTTGGATCCAACTCCCTGCTTTGGACTTACTATGAACTCTAGAAGAATCTTGGATATTTTCCCCACTCAACTGCTTTGAAGTTGAGTGTGTTTCGGTTTGGATTATAACTTTGAACTCTAATACCATATACTGGACAATATATTATTGGACTATATTTGACCTTTCCTGGAAGGTCTATTGATGAACTTTATTCTGTGTGCATTTTTATTCCACCTTACTATTTCCTTAATAAAGATATTAGATTGTTATTGGCCTCAGTGTATTGGTTCTAGTGCTCCACTGCCTGGGCGTGACAATAATTCATCTTGTGGTTCCACATCTTCTCCCATTCCTCCATGTTTATTGGATGTCTCACATAAGACACCCATTTTATCATACAGTCCTTAACTTGCTCTGTTTCTGTAGCCCATTGTAACAAGATTCTGTAGTTTTTAGTTATTGCTTTTCTCTCTGTGAGTCTAATTTTGTCCCAAAGAGTGTCTTTTTCTGAAAACCTGTTATTTTTGTCTCTATTAAAGTATTCTTGGATCTGTCTATATTGGAACCAAGAGACCAAAAGGGCATGATGGGCTTTGTGGGTTACTGGTTTGAATAGAAAATTAAACTCAACTTCTTTTAGACTTGTAACGACTTTGCCTCTTTTTTGTTTAGAGGAAGATTCAAATATGGACCAATCTGAGCATACTTTAAGCACAACAGTTAAGACAAATATACAAATGGAAGAGGACGGGTTAGGCTTAATACTCATCCAAAATGGGCCCTACCTCCAGATTGCAAGTCTAGTAGAGAAGAGCGCAGCAGAAAGAGATGGAAAACTGCAATCAGGTAAGGAAGTAGCCTATCCCTGGCTATGTTTAGTAAAAGCAAAATGTGATCTCACTCCAGTTGATCGAATGCTTTGTTGCCTTGGTGTGTCATTCAACCTTCTTTGCTACTCTCACCAGGGGATACACTTCTGAAGATCGGACATGCGAATGTTTTAGGATGGACCCTGCGAGAGCTCAGGCAACTTTTGCACAACACCCCCATTGGGACAGTTCTGCAGATCCAGGTTTACAGAGATTTTATGAAGCTGCCCAAGAGATGGGAAGCTGCTGTCAACAACATTCCTGAAATAAGGGGACCTGAGATCGAAGAGTAAGGATCTGCACATTCCCGAGAGGCATTCTGGGGGATCCTGGGCCAATATAGTTCCTTGAAGGGTGAATCTGGACTAGAACTGAGAGCCGAGTGGAAGAAGGCTTTGTCTCTATGTCTTTGGGGAGTGTTAGGAAAAATCCTGCAGAACCACAGCTGGTCAATACAGATCAGGACTCGGAAACTTTAGAGCAGGGTCTTCACATTTTTTAAGCCAAGGGCTGGTTCAAGGTCCCTCAGACTGTTGGGGGGTTGGACGATAGTTTGAAAATATCAAAGAACAATACAATATTTCAAATGAAGAACAATTTTAATCAACATAAGCTTACCAGTAAAAGGAACCCCGGTGGCGAAGTGTGTTAAAGTACTGAGCTGCTGAACTTGCACACCAAAGGTCCCAGGTTCAAATTCCGGGAGTGGCGTGAGCTGCCGCTGTTAGCTCCAGCTTCTGCCAACCTAGCAGTTCGAAAACATGCCAATGTGAGTAGATCAATAGGTACCGCTCTGGCGGGAAGGTAATGGCGCTCCATGCAGTCATGCCAACCACATGACCTTGGAGGTGTCTACGGACAACGCTGGCTCTTCGGCTTAGAAATGGAGATGAGCACCAACCCCCAGAGTCAGACATGATTGGACTTAACGTCAGGGGAAACCCTTACCTTAAGCTTACCCGTAATTTTAATGGGAAGTGTGGGACTGCTTTTGGCTGATGAGAGAGTCAAGTTAATTAGGATTGTTATTATGTATCTTCAAGTTGTTTCTGACTTAGGGCAATCCTAAGTTTAGGGCAAGGTCTTGGATGGTCATATCCGGGCCATGGGTCTTCATTTGGGGACTCCTGGTTTAAAGGGCGATGGTTCTATTTCCCCATCACTTCTGTACTTGCATTAGGTCAATTCTGATTTTGAACAATTACGTTGTCAGGAGGTCTGTGCTTGTTTACATCCCTTTTTTAATCTCGCATCTTTGTTTGGCAATCTAATTTCGGGGAGAAGTGAGGGCTGCATGCAGCTTATGTAATTCTCATCCTGGCATATTCCATATATGGATCAGTGCATTACTCAATATAAGACATCTTGCCTGTGGTGAAGGCACTATTTCCCCTTGTTTTTCCTGACTTGAGAAACTTCAAGTCATTTCTGGCATGAGAGAATTGGCCGTCTGCAAGGACGTTGCCCAGGGGACGCCTGGATGTTTGATGTTTTACCATCCTGTGGGAGGCTTCTCTCATGTCCCTGCATGGGGAGCTAGAGCTGACAGACGGGAGCTCACCCCACTCCCCAGATTCAAACCACTGACTTTTCAGTCAACAGTCCTGCTGGTACAAGGATTTAACCCATTGCGCCACTGGGGGCTCAATTTTCCCACTGAAAAGTAGCAGATAAACCAACCAGCAGTAGGTTGCTGTGAGTTTTTCGGGCTGGATGGTCATGTTCCGGGAGAGAAAGCTTCTGGAACATGGCCATACAGTCCAAAAGATACACAGCAATTCCGTGATTCCAGCCATGAAAGTCATCGACACCAGCAATGTGTTGTCGAAGGCTTTCATGGCCAGGATCACAGGGTTGTTGTATGTTTTTCGAGCTGTGTGGCCATGTTCCAGAAGTATTCTCTCCTGACGTTTCACCCACATCTATGGCAGGCATCCTCAGAGGTGGCCTGCCATAGATGTGGGTGAAACGTCAGGAGAGAATCCTTCTGGAACATGGCCACACAGCCCGAAAGACATACAACGACACCAGCAATGGTTTTATACTAAAGATAATGTGGCTAGATATTCTCTGCTATGTGGTCAGCTCTATGTAAGTTTCACAAAATCCACAAAATCATTCTGATAACTGTGGGAAGGGAGTATGGTTACATTGGGGACCTCCAGCGAAGATTAACAATTGGGTTGGTTTTTGCAAGGAGCACTTCTCTTTGCGACAACCTCTGCTTGGTTTAAACAACATTTCAAGATCCACATAGCATTGTTTCCAAAACTTGCAGTAGCATTGCCCTGGCTTTCTGTAAACACTCAGTGGAATTAATTTGTGTTTAACAGTCTTTCCTATCCTAGTGATTAATGTGGACATTTATTACACCAAACAGATGTTTTCTCCATCTCCAAAGAATTGTATTGTTAAGTTACATAAGGAATGGAGAAAACAAGTAATGGAAAGCTCGGCTGGCAGACAAAACCAGCAGCTGTATTCTTCAAAAATTGGAAGCACTTCCTAGTAAAATACCTTGACTGGAGTCAGCTTTTTTATAAGGGCATTATCACCAAACAGGAACACAGGAAGACCATTTTTCCAGCTCATGGTTGTCTGTATGTCTTTTCTACGGCTCTCTAACGTTTCAGAGAAGGATCGTATCTTGAGAAATAAGGTATTTTGTAAAAGTAATTGCATTGTAAATTTTAGGACATCAAGCTGTGCCAGCGAAGAAGCGTGGACAAGCAGCGAAGGCTCTGATGAGATTGTTAGTGACCACCTTCCTTGCAGTGGTGGCAACGAAGAGGACAAAGTGGCACGCGAGTCCAACACAGTCTGCTTCGATGAGGACGGCATCTGCACTCGAACTGGAGTCACAGGGGCTCCTGTCAGCAGCAGAAGTGTCCACTCAGAGACTTTTCCTAATGTGAGGGCTGTACAGTCAGTTTCTTTTGAGCCTTCTAACCAACCAAAATGGATCTCTAAAGACTGGCACATCGTTGAAAGGAAAACATATACATTTACTGTGGGTTCAGATATTGGTTGCGACATCATGATTCATACAGATTCTAAAGAGGAAAATGAAATGGATATTTCAAGTTCGTATGTAACCTCTTCCTCACCATACTGGACTATGGAAAAACATCATGTGGGTGCGTCATCAGGGTCTTCATCTTCTGTTTCTGATGCATTTTGGCTTGATAAGCATGCTTACGAATATGAATAAACAGGCAAAAGTTTTGTACTTCCAGGAACTGGGTCTCTCCTGGATCTTTCTCACACTTGCCATCCTGCAACTAATAATAAGATTGGGGTTGTTGTATGTTTTCTGGGCTGTATGGCCATGTTCCAGAAGCATTCTCTCCTGACATTTTGCCCACATCTATCACAGGTATCCTCAGAAATTGGAAACTAGGCAAATGGAGTTTATATATCTATGGAATAATGTCCAGGGTGGGAGAAAGAACTCTTGAGAAACCCCACTTAATGCCTAGTTTCCAACAGACCTCACAACCTCTGAGGATGCCTGCCACAGATGTGGGTGAAACGTCAGGAGATAATGCTTTTGGGACATGGCCATACAGCCCGGAAAACATACAACAACCCTGTGATCTCAGCCATGAAAGCTTTCGACAACACAACTGATGATCTGAAAACCTGGTTTTTGAAACAAGGGATGTCCTTTTAATGTGGCACAGGGAATAACAATCTTGCAGACATTGTTTTTCAATGTCTATTAGACAAACTTCAGACTATAACTGCAAGACTAGCATGCAGTTGTTTTCCACTTTTAAAGGTAATAGCATGAACTTCAAGATAATTCTAATGTACTAAAATGAATCCACTTTAAAAAATCTATTACAGTAGAGTCTCACTTATCCAACATTTGCTTATCCAACGTTCTGGATTATCTAACGCATTTTTGTAGTCAATGTTTTCAATACATCATGATATTTTGGTGCTAAATTCGTAAATACGGTAATTATTACGTAGCATTACTGCGTACTGAACTACTTTTTCTGTCAAATTTGTTGTATAACATGATGTTTTGGTGCTTAATTTGTAAAATCATAACCTAATTTGATGTTTAATAGGCTTCTCCTTAATTTCTCCTTATTATCCAACATATTTGCTTATCCAACGTTCTGCCGGCCCGTTTATGTTGGATAAGTGAGACTCTACTGTACTTGCAAGCATCCATATGTTGAGGTCAGGAATGATAGGGGAGTTAGGATATCGTCAGGAACAATAGGGGAGTTGTTCTAAACTTCTAACCGCAACCCTATTTGCAAAATGTATGTGTATGCTAGAATTCTTGGCCGGTTTGCTGGCCTCTTTTGTGTAGCCATATGGTTGTCAAACTGCACATGAGAATCATGTTGGCTAGAGTTTCCCCAGTCATACAAAGCTGCTCCTTGTCTTCTATATTTTTTAATTAACTTTATCTCATCTTTCCATACACCCCCCAAAACCCCTTAAAAACAAGCAAGACACTTTTAAACATTTGATGAAGCTCCACAAGTTTGGGATTTAAGGCCGTTAATAATTCCCTAATTTAGATTTAAAGAGATACATGAACAGAATGAATTAGAATTCTAAAACATGTATACCTCTCATATTTCCATCCTACCAGATTCTACAATAAAGTGCAAATGAACCACAACTAAATTCAAATTGATTAACAGGGAAACAATGCCATTTAGAAAAAAGACAAACACACACCACCTCAAAGAAGTTGTAAAGTGGTCATCTAAAAGCTAGGAGAGATAATGCCAAATATCTATGTGATTCACAGATTAGGGGCCCATCTCTGATCCTGTCCATACAGTGCCACCCAGCTGACTTTGCAAAAAGACCACCAAAATAATCTTTAACAGATGTACAATACAGGAAAATGCAACCATCCATTAGTTACATCAGAGTCCAATCTTTCCACTAAACGGCACAGATTGCTTGTAAGTATTACTATATTTCTTCAGTTGTAAGATGCCACTGACTGTAAGATGTGCCCCAATTTCAGTCCCACCACACCAATAAAAATACATAAGATACATCTGCGATTCTAAGACACACCTCATTTTTAGAGATGTTTTTAAAAGAAACATATGTCTTAGAATCGAAGAAATACAGTGGTTTTAAGAGATGCTATAAAGGAGGGAATGAGAGCCAGCATGATACCATGGTCTCAATACTGAACAAGGACAATGGGAGACCAGGGTTTCAATCCCTGCTCAGCCATAGAAATCCACTGGTAGGCCCTGGACAAGTCACATTCTCTGAGCCTCAGAGAAAACCAATGGCAGATCTCTGAATAAAGGTTGCTATAAGCCGGAATCAACTTGAGGGCACATAACTACAACAGACCACAATGGATACAGAAGACACAGAGCTGCTAGGAATCCTGTAGGAATATGAGTTCTGAACTTTATTCCACCTGTGCGCACTGAGAGATCCAAAGCGCTAGGAACTTATAAATAATAATGCAAGATGATAACAGGTGTCAATGCAACTGCCTTAGAACCGAGTTTGTTTTGAAGTTATTCCCCATGATTTAATTCTTACAACTCGTCAACAAAAGGAGTATGTGCCAAGTCCCCGCTAGCTGCCATTGACTTCTTTCCACTAGCAAATTTCTTTGCAGCCTGAAAATCAAGCAGAAAAATTGCATATGAGGAAATGTTAACATTCAATGAAGCGCAAGAAACGCATTACAAAAATATCTCTAATCCTAAACATTCAATAAATTGTGTTGTTTCTAGTTAGAATAATTTTGGGGCATGAAATCAATTCAAAATAAAATCAAAATCTTCTCATATTTCTACCAGATCTAGGCCTCCAAATGAACAATTATAAAAATGAGACGCAAAGCCACTCTTCGAGGACTGTGAGCACCCAAAACATGGGAAAATACTTTCACACTTAATGCCCCCAAATTAACAGCATATGCACTTGACAAATAATTTGAGTAGAGGACTCCACAGTCTAGGAGCCACTACACAGAAAACTCTGAGCACAACACATATTCCTTCTCAAACTAGAAGCATAAGAAGCAAAGCTCCAACATTGTGAGGACACAAAAAAGTAGGTAACTTATTTTGTCAGTAGCATTGAACGGCTCCCACTTCTCCATTCTCTAAATTCAGAGACAGAATTCTATTCAGTACAGTAGCTGATCATGCTATAACATTAGTTACTGGCACATGGCTTACATTCACAATGTCGGCGGTGGTCACAGCATCAATCTTCTCAACTATAGTGGCTGGTGAAGCATATGTCCCAGAGGCAAGGGCCTGGGAGCCAATTTCATCAAGCAAACCTTCTGAAGACTCAACAGACATCAAGAAAGCGGCCTTCAGCTGGTTTCTGTCAAAGGTTTGTGAAAAACAAAGGTGAGTTCAGCAATATCTCCTCCTTCATAAGTATCATGGACATTTCTAAGCTCTTTTTGAAAGGAAAAATGTGCTATATCTAATAGGTAACCAGTGATTTTTTTAAAAATCAGAATTGCAGATTAGAAGCAGCCGCCAATCCGAGACTAGCTACATATAAAGAAAAACCATCCCTGTATGCAAACAACTGCTCCTGACAGGAATATAGTAAGAGGCTATTGTGGTTTTGAGCCACTCAGTCAGAATTTGTGTGGCAAGCAAAGCAGAAATGAGGCTGCCTTTTGGCTCTGGTGGTTTCTCGACATCTCTCAGAACCTATTGAGAAGGGAGGTGTTCCTAATCGCCAAATTAATTTTGTTTCTATTCAACAGATTGCCACAAATTGCAAGATAAGAAATTATATCCCTTTTCGTTCATGAATCAGAAAATGTAGCCTGGTTTTATGAAAAGTTAAGTGTTTGACTCAAATGAGACAATTATAATTCATGCAACATTTCTGGATTTTGAGCACACTTCCATCACCAAAATAGCTTTGGGAAGACAACTTACTTGGCTCTTGTGACTTCTGCATCAGTCAGTCCACCCTGGGAAATAGCCTTTGCCTGGCCTACTGCAGCTTTGATTACCTTGGTCCCAAAATACAAAAAAAAAAAAATATTTCTGTCTGCAGCAGTTTGAGTTGTCCTGTCCACGCCTAGGTGCCAAACACACATTTTGCTAAATACAAAAGATACTATCATGTATTAAAAGGCTTCTTGTGTGAATTTTGTAGATTCTAGAGGTAACTGGAAGGAGATATTAAGGACTTAACCTGTATGTAAAACATGTATTCAATTAACAATGTATACTCCTTTCCCAATTAGATCTACTTGTTCCTACAGCTATAATCACCAAAGTTTCATGTGAGATTTCTGACAGGAGTGAATCCATCTCTCTATGCTAAGTAAAAGTTCATCGTTGTTATTTTTAGGATATCCTTCCTGGAATCAGAACACTACTGCCAGAAACACATCATTTATTTATTCAACTCCGTAAAGCAGAAGAAATTTATTCTCATCAAAACTTGCAGGTTGAATAAATTTCTAGGTAACTTGATTAAACAATGACATACCTCTCCAGCAACAGAAGCCTGAGAAATGGTATAAATCCCAAAGAGTCCAGAATCGGCATAATTCACATTAAATGCTGCTGCCTGCAAAATAAGTAATTTTGTTACTTAAAGCTGCTGGAATTGACACAGACCAGAATTTTTTTATTTTTCTTTCTTTCTTTGGTTATGGAACTCTTGCCAATAACTATATTTTAAACTGTGTAATAATTTATTTGTATTCTCTAGAAATACATCTGAACTAAATAAATAGTTTTGGATTTATGATGTGTAAATAAGTTCAAATATTATTAAAATATTTTTAGAATATCTACTAACTGATTTTTGCATAAGGATCAAATATTTAGATGTGACAACACTGTCAGAACCCAAGGTCACAGTCCACTGAGAACTTGCAGCAAATACAACTCCCATTCATTAGAGAGGGATCTGTGCAAGAAATGCTATCTTCCCTGTGTGTTTTGCACAAAAACGGTACACAAAATCCTTCCAAAAATATACATGATATATTATTTCTCTCTTCCCTCTTCTTGCCTTGGTAAAATAATAAAAACAAGCCCAAGTACTTACATCAAATGGCAAGGAAGATGCCTTTGAAATGGCCTGGGTAAGTTTACTAGTAACTCTGCTTCCTCTCTTAATAAGAGGCCCTGCCCCAAGAATATGTTGAAGGACACTGAATGCGTTTGCCTCGGCACTTCCTGTGGCAGCTCCTTCTGCTACAACAGCAGCGTGAACAAGGCTCTGGTCATTCTGCTCTCGGATTTCACCTTCACAAAAGATAAGATGTTTTATCAACTAGTCAAAGTACTGTGCATCAACATTACTACTAAAATTGGTGAGCTGAGAATCCACTATGAATCTGCCTAGGAAACTATGTGTGTTGGAAAGGGCTATGGTGGACATTGTACTGTGCGTGCTGTATATTTGCCTATCAGCCAGTAAGTGCTTCCTTTAAAAAAATAACTCCCAAGCTGTAGAGCTCAATGGTGGTAGACATGTTTACTTTTGGGGAAATTTGCCTAAAGTTGCCAATTTAGTAAGTGAAGATCCCTCACCTTGTTTTCAAAAACAGCAGAATTCTCTGGAAATAGTTGGTAAAACCTGCATTTATGGTATAACGCAATTTCTTGGAATTATCCAATTACACTTTCAGCCCGTAGTGAACTCCTTTGCCATGAAGTATGGTGAGCACAGAGTTTAGAGCCCAACAGGACCTTAAGACCCAAAACACTGACAAAACATGTTGAGCAGGATTTTCAAAGCAGCCAAGAAAAGCTGTTCTACTTGATTCCTTAAAATGAGAACACAGCTGTAATTTGGCACTTGTCTGGGACAGCAAATCAGGGCCCACAGACCAGCATGATGTAGCAATGGGGACCCTTTGATTTGAACCTACTCCAGCTTGATTAAAATTTTGAATAGCCATAAAAATGATTGAGGGTCAAGTTCCATTGTTTATTCCACCAAAAGATTATTGTGATGGTGGGGTGGGTGGGAGGACACACAGGATTCTTAGTTCAGTAGCAGAGGATGTGCTGTCCTTGAAGAAGGTGCACAGAATCATAGAGTTGGAACGGACTACAAGGGACGTTGAGTTCAGCCTGCTTCTATCCTGGTAGCTTCAGTTAGCATTATCAGGCGAGTGACATAAAGGATCTCCCTCCAATTCTGGGGTACAGCTGTCAATTAAACTGGATGATCTAGATTAGGGGGAGAGGACCATATGTCCTTCCAAATGGTGTTAAACTCCAACTCCTATTGTCACTCATTACCGGATATCTTGGCTAGAACAGATCAAACTTGCAATTCATCATCATTTGGTTGGCCACACTGCCTATTACTAATCCAGAGAATGACTTAAGATATGACATTTTATGTTTCTCTAAAGACTAGACATCACTACTAATTCCTTGCCAGAGAATGTGGGTTAAGACAAACATATTGGGAAAAAATGGAATTGTAACCTTTTATAAATATAAACCTAGTATACATTAAGGGACATGAAAAAGCTATCTGTTCATACAGAGTTAAACAAAATACAATAACTGCAGGGCGGCAGTGCAAGGTTGCAAGCCAACAGATGGTTTCACAGCAAGAGGTTGGTTTGTAGGACAAACTTATTCATCAGCATAATTTATTAACAATATACTATTAGCATGGAAGAACTCAGTGAAATGCATTTACCTCCACGATACTTGGCCTTCTCGCCAGCTAAGCCAGCTCCACTGCGAATATTTAAAAACTGTTCTCCCACTTGTTTCAAGTCAGAGTGGCTGACGCCTGTAAGAAATGCCTGAGTCAGACAGAACAATGCAGGACTTTTCTCTATTTAAAAGAATGCAGCACAGCTTTAAGACGCAGAGGACAGCTGACGTACCTAGTCCCACCAGAGCCATTCGGGCACTTGTAAAGTTGTTCTGTACAAACTGGTGCAGCTATGATGGAGACAGGAATACACATTTTAATATTTTATCCAAAGAGTAGAAATGTGAGAAGAGTCCTGCAGGCTCACATCAAAGATACACCTTTATTTTTACCAGATGCCTCCCCATGGGGCCTTACTCCCAGTTCTTCAACATGTTGCATGTGAACTTAAAGGTTAAGTATATAATAATAATAATAATAATAATAATAATAATAATAATAATAATAATAATAATAAACTTTATTTCTAGACTGCCCTTTCTCCCCGAAGGGACTCAGGGCAGTTTACAGACACAAGTTTGACTATAACATCTTAGGACCAGAGCAATATTCAGATGTACCTGTTCGGATGTAATCTTCCCAACCATATAGTCTGGACAGTATAAGGAATTGGAAAGGGCGTTCCGATAAGCTGCTGCATGCAAATTTTCAAGGACACCTGAACATAAAATAAAGGGCTTTTGCTATACCACAGAAATGACCCAAAGGTACTCATACCAAAACTGTCTATACAGAGCTTGCCTTGAACAATAAAGTAATATCCTTGCACAAATGGACCATGTGATTTACTGAAAAAAGAGCACCAGTGTTTGCTGTCCAGTTTATTCTAAAGCAGGGGTGTGCAATAGCCCACAAAATATTGTTGGACTAAAATTCTCATGTCCTATAATGTCAAGAGATAGTGGGAATTGAATCCCAGCAACATTTGGAATTAATGAACGCTGGTGTAAGAAATATCTAGAATCGTCCTTTAGCCCATAGAAACTGTTTAGCAATTAAAGGGCTAAGGAAATTTCATAGTCCACAAAAGTAGTTTCTTTGAAAAACAGGTTTCTTTTCAAAAGCTGCTCCTGAAACTCTACTTGGCACATAGGAATGCTGTCCAAGTCCATAGCCCCACCTTCTTATGGGACGCATCAGAAATACCAAATTAAACATCCTTAATGGAAAATAACTTCAAATTTCTAAAAATAAAAAATTAGTACTAGAGGTTGTTCACAGGGTTTATTTTGTTAGTTTCACTAGTACTATCAGAGAAAGACTATGATGCTATTGACACAAAACTAGTTCCTATTAAACAAAAAAGCAGATATGAAGCCCATTTTTAAAATCTCCCTGGAAGAAACCACTTCTGGCAAGGGCAATCTGCCCCTTCCTCCACCAAGAAGGAAGGAGATAGAAAAAAGCTTGGATAAAGAGAAAGGCGACGTCACACATTTGACCTCTGCCCAATATAACCTCGAACAGAAAAAAGCTTCTTTATCTTTGTTCACAAAAATTATTGTTGGGAGTCTAGCAGTTTAGGAACACTTACCAACTTGCGGGTTTTGAAAGGCAATTGCCTTGTCAATTCTTAAGCGGGGATTCACATCAGCTACTTCCCAGCGCCTGAATTCTGGAGCCGTAGTAACATTTATTAGGTATTCCAGGACAGTATCACTGAATAAATTAAGAAAAGTGATATATATTTAAGAAGACTCAAAACAATCTGTTATGGTTGAGCCTTCTGGCTCCGATACTAGGAGACGGGGTCGTAAGACTCCTCGTGAGTCAGACTCTTTTGAGGAGCGTGAAAGGAAACGGCTCCGGGACTTATTTGCAGAACCAACAGATGAGGACTCTTTTGAGGGTTTTACCGAGGGAATGGAGGAAGAAATGGTCAGCTCGGAGGAGGATGACATGGAGTGGACTCGTGTGAGGGAGGATTTGGGTGTCCCCGGTAATGAAAGCATGGGAGGCGATTGGCGGGTTGCAGGATCAGACCCATGGACGGGCTGGAGGGATGGAGCGGGATCCACAGCTGGGGATGCTGTGGGGCGTAGTCAAAGGTGTTTTAGCTCTGATGAGGATGATGATGATGAGGCACCTGGGATTAGGATGGCAGCTGACAGCGATGATGAGTTTGAACTGGGATAAAATGGGGTTTAGGATCAATGTCTAATTGCGTTGGGCAAGGTAATCTGGACGAACGCTTGGGCTCTTGTTGGGGAACTTCCTGAAGACGGGTGTGATTCGTTGCTGGATACGTAAGTTACTAAGGACACTGGGCATAGACGGCGGGAGGTACTGTGTGGGGTTTTTCTGTGCAACTTGTGTAGCTTGGACCTCCGTCGTCTTTTTGACGGACATTAATTACCTACTCTGGATTGACGCTGGACTGACTGACTTCGACCCCGGATTATCCCTTCTGTGGCTATCGGTGGGACTTGTGGAATTCTAGACGTCTGCACTTGGCTTTCGACCTCGGACCGGATTGAGACCCTGCTGACTGCCGTTACCCTGATTGATGTGCCTGGACCCGGATTTCGCTCGTTGCACGGAGGAGTAAACAGCCTGATTTACTCATCTGTAGCTTTTGAGTAGCAGAGAGGAATCTGCTGCCAGTTTATTGTGTTCATTCTGACCTCTGTTAATCCTCTTTTGTTTGCTAATCTTGCCAGGCTGAAGTAAACACTTTTGATTTAATCCGGATTAAACTCCTGTTTAATCCGGTTTATTCTTTTGAACCTTTTTAGTTCAAACGGAGCTGTTTTTGTTACTTTTCACACTGAAGTCAAGTGTTTGCCTAATCCTTTGTTTCCTACGGGCATTTTCAGTTTTGTAACCTCAATAAACTGAGTTTTACTCTATTTGGTGGCGTTCTGTCTTTGACACAATCAGTGTTCCTTAAATGGTAAGATATGTCAAGGATAAGATGGTCTGCTGAAATATATAACCTTTTAAAATATGTGTATAGCATGCTGGTTTGGGCCAATGGGAGTCATAGTATAAAAATATAGAAGACACATATATGGGGAGCCAGGAGAAAAAAAAGTAAAATCTTTCTTCCAGATGTACAAAAAAGTAGCTAGGGAGCACTCAAATGTGCGGGGACATTTTAGTGTGAACTGCTTGAAGGTAGACACATACAATTGTCCCATGACCAGGGAAATCTGAGAATGTACTCGGGGAAAAGGAAAAGGAAATAGAAAGAAAGAAAGCACTTCTTATTTTTTTTTGTTTTGTTAATAAACAGATATGTGTCAAATTTCTGAGAATAAAATAGGACTGCACAGTTCAAGAGAAGGAGAAAAAATCTTATTGTGCAATGACATTTTGTAGCTTCAAGGATTAGAAAGCTTGCAAAATGCCTTGAAAAGTGATTTGCTATACATGATACTTACATATAGTCACGCAAACATTCAACCGAATAAACCATGTTCTCTCTGGTAGAAGTCACACTAAAGGAGAATTTAAGAAAGATGTTTTCAGGATTTGAATGAGTTATCACCCAATCTACTGCATGTATTTGCAGTTAAGCTTCCTCTTTAGGTATAGTTTCTTTATCATCCTTAACTGACATCCCATTTCCATAGCTTTCTTCAAAAGTCTCAAGTAATTACAGACCTTAGGCTACCACCAACAGCTTCAATGCCACGGGTTATCTTGAAGGAAGAGGCTCCTTTTGTAGTCTGCAGGAAAAAAACCCAACATTTTAAGCATCAACTGCTAATATGTCAAATTTCTTCTAAATAATTTTAACGTGACTATGAATCAGTAAAGAACATCAGTCAAGTTGGAAATCATTGGTTTATTTACCTCAGAAGTGGGAGAGTTCTTACTAGAGAAGATGTACAAAAATAGGGTGGGGGGCAAGTAGCAAAACTTTGAGCTTATCATTCTATTACAGACCATATTTATCCAATTCTGACATCAAAATAAACTAAGCTGTGTGTCTGTAATCATAGGTTGGCATAATTTTGACTTAACCTTGATTGGAAATTGCTTCTCCCCAAAAATGGCAGTCAGAAATAGACTTGTTTCTGCTTAACATAGTAGTAGGAATGTTCTGTTTATAGCACTCCTACTGAACATTTACTACCCCTGTGAAAAGTAATGAAGCTGCACCTGCCCAATTTTCAATCTTTACAGTCATACTCTTTTTTTTGTTTCAGACTGGATGTGACCATTTTTTTTACATCAGAGGCCACCAAAAATACAATTATGGAACCAAAGTCTGGTGGGATAGGGTTACAATGGAAAATTACAACCATTGGAGGCTAGTCAGGTGGGGGATACAAACATATTTTGGGGGACCACTTCTCTTTCAGAGGTCAAATCATGACTTGGATCATGCATGTGGTCCATGGGTTGCACACTCTCCTCGTTTTAGGGTCTTAGTTCTAAACAACATCCCAAATCTAACCTAATCAAAAGAGAAAAACTCACCAGGTTTGATGCAAGACGGAGCAGATGAGCGGTCCCCAAATTGGTGCCAGATTCATATCTGCTGCCTGCTTTGATGAAGACACCAATTCTTGAAGCTGGAGAATGATTTTCCAAAGAGGCAATCACCAAGCCATTTGGCAGTTTTGTGATCTGCATTTAGGTGAAGAGATGTCAGATAAAATCACACTGTTCTTCTCTGATCTCTTCTAATTATAAGAAACAGTAAAACATAACGTGATTTCGACTAACCTCAAGCTCTTGAGGGTGCAGCTGTATTTTTGCTCGTTCTGCTGCCGCAGAAGCTTCTGCTTTTGGTGCAACTTTGAGAGAATACCATCTCCTCTAAACAAGAGAGCATGAACAATAAAAAGTTAAGGGTTTGACCAAATAGATTTCATTTTCATTAGTAAAATCAAGACTAACTAGAAAAGACAATACTGGTAAGATAAGAAGTAGTAGGAAAAGGAAAGGCAGCAATAAAGATGGATGAACTCAATCAATAAAGTCACAGCCGTGAGTTTGCAAGACCCGGGAAGGGTTACTGAAGATATCTTGGATGTCTTTCGCTCATGGGGACATAAGTCAAAGGTGACTTGACAGTAATTAACAATGACATTTAATAATATATTAACTTCTGTTTGAACAATTTCTGCCTTGAGATCACTTCTGTTTCATTTCTTGTTAAAAATGTAACAGTTTTTAGGGAGAGGCATTTAGAATGTAGGTATTTACTTCATTTATACCCTGCCTTTCTCACCCCATGGGGGACTCAAGGAGCTCCAGAGCTTCTCAAATTACAAATTTCTGAATGCCACAGAATCATAATACAGTAGAGTCTCACTTATCTAAGACTCACTTATTCAAGGTTCTGGATTATCCAATGCATTTTTGTAGTCAATGTTTTCAATATATTGTGATATTTTGGTGCTAAATTCGTAAATACAGTAATTACAACATAACATTGAACTACTTTTTCTGACAAATTTGTTGTATAATATAATGTTTTGGTGCTTAATTTGTAAAATCATAACCTAATTTGATGTTGAATAGGCTTTTCCTTAATCCCTCATTATCCAAGATATTTGCTTATCCAGGGCCCCTGCTGGCACAGTGTTCAGCGCTGAGCTGCTGAACTTGCGGACCAAAAGGTCCCAGGTTCAAATCCCAGGAGCGGAATGAGCGCCTGCTGTTAGCCCTAGCTCCTGCCAACCTAGCAGTTTGAAAACATGCAAATGTGAGTAGATCAATAGGTACCACTCCAGTGGGAAGGTAACGGCGCTCCATGCAGTCATGCCGGCCACATGACCTTGGAAGTGTCTACGGAAAACGCCGGCTCTTCGGCTTAGAAATGGAGATGAGCACCAACCCCTAGAGTTGGATACGACTAGATTTAACATCAGGGGAAACCTTTACCTATTCGCTTATCCAAGGTTCTGCCGGCCCGTTTAGCTTGGATAAGTGAGGCTCTACTGTAGTTGAAAGAGAATGCATGGCTGTCCAATTCAGCACCATTAATGTGACAGGGACTAATAATAATACCAATAGTAATAATGTGACAAGGACTAATAATGTAGCTTTAAATGATAAATTGTCAATGGAAATGAGAGTGTTCGGGGGGGAAACTAATAGATCTGATTTTGATTTATACTGGTCAGTTTTTATTAAATATGTTCTAGAAAGTGAAAAAGGAAAACAATATAATCATGTTGGTCAGGAATTTTGGATATAACATTTGTTTAATGGTTTATTTATTTATTTGCTACATTTATATGCCGCCCTTCTCACCCTGAAGGGGACTCAGAGCGGCTTACAAATTAAATTTACATACAATATTATATTATTAGGATAGTACAATACTGGCAATAAGTTATTATATTGTACTATATCAATATATTGTAATATTATTAGTAATATTACATGTAAAATATAATATATAATTAATATTATTATATTGTATTATTAGTATATTGTATTACAATATAATATTATGAATATTATATGTTTATACAATATGTTATAAATATTATATATTAAATTATACATTAATAGTATTATTATTATTATCACCCCATCTCTATATATAGGCCTGGGGCAATTTGGGCCCTTCAGGTGTTTTGGACTACAGCTTAAGTGGTTGAAGGGGAAAAGGAAAGGGCCTGAGACTGTTGGGAATAGTGGGAGTTGTAGTTCAAATCACCTGAAGGGCCCAAGTTGGCCCGTGCCTGCTCTTAGTAATCTAGGGAGGCTGGTTGACTTATAAATCTTATGGTAAAGGAAATGATACTTGTTCAGGCCTTGGTGGGGGTTATGTGTTTTTAAAATGTTCATTGCTTTTGTGTTGTTGTTAATGTATGTAAATAAAAATTATTTTTAAAAAAAGAAAAGGATAGAGTCAACGATTCTGCTCCAGATAGGAAAAATGTTGGCTTTGTGCAAAGTCCCACTTTTTTGTACAAATGGATTTCTTTTTGCAAATAAACAAATAAATCCAGAAATAACAACAAAAACAAAACAAACAAGGACTAATAATACTAATAATGTGTCAGGGACTAATAGTAATAATGATAATGTGACAGGGACCAATAAAAACAATAATAATAATAATAATAATAATAATGTGTCAGGGGCCAATAATACTAATGCGACAGGGCACAATAACAACAATCAGAACAGCGGTGCTGCTTCCTCGCCCCAAGGACTCCCGAGGGAGCAAGGCCCGACTGCCCTCCACCTCTATCTCCACCTCAGCCAAGGTCGTCCCTTCTCTTCCCTTCCCTTCCCGAGCTCCGCCCTGCTCGCCCCAGGCCCAAGACCCTCCTCCTCCTTCCCCGTTCCCCTGGCTCCCCTCCCGGCCTCCCTCGCTCACCGAGAGGCACCGCGCCGCCACCACCGCCGGGATGGGCCTCATCGCTGCAGGGCACCACCGATCCCTCCCTCAGGAAGAAGGCCAAGATGGCTACGCAGGAAGCGGAAGTCTCCGGCATTCCCAGCATCCACCGCGCAGAGCGCTTCTTCTCTCTTTACACTAAATCATAGAGATTCTACACTCTCTTGCCTTGTGCCCAGATGTAATTCAAGAGTCCGGCCCAAATTGTCTTCTCGTAGACACGCCCGGTTCCCTATCGCAGCTGATGGAAAGAATCATGCAGGTTGCTGTGAGTTTTCCGGGCTGTATGGCCATGTACCAGAAGCATTCTCTCCTAACGGTTCGCTCACATCTATGGCAGGCATTCTCAGAGGTTGTGCGGTCTGTTGGGAACTAGGCAAGTGGGACTTATATAAAAAGGTAAAGGTTTCCCCTGACGTTAAGTCCAGTCGTGACCGACTCTGGGGGTTGATGCTGAACTCCATTTCTAAGCCGAAGAGCCGGCGTTGTCCGTAGACCCCTCCAAGGTCATGTGGCTGGCATGACTGCATGGAGCGCTGTTACCTTCCCGCTGGAGCGGTACCTATTGATCAACTCACATTTGCATGTTTTCGAACTGCTAGGTTGGCAGGAGCTGGCGCTAATAGCGGCCGCTCACGCCGCTCCCGGGGTTTGAACCTGGGACCTTTCAGGCTCGGGCTGTGGCGCAGGCTGGAGAACAGCTGCAATGAATCACTCTGACCAGGAGGTCATGAGTTCGAGGCCCGCTCGGAGCCTATGTTTGTCTTGTCTTTGTTCTATGTTAAAAGGCATTGAATGTTTGCCTATATGTGTAATGTGATCCGCCCTGAGTCCCCTTCGGGGTGAGAAGGGCGGAATATAAATGCTGTAAATAAATAAACGCACTTCGCCACCGGGGCTCCTGGGCTTATATACCTGTGGAATAATGTCCAGGGTGGGAGAAAGAACACTTGTCTGTTTGAGGCAAGTATGAATGTTGCAATTGGCCACCTTGGTTAGCATTGAATAGCCTTGCAGCTTCAAAGCCTGACTGCTTCCTGCCTGGGGGCATTCTTTGTTGGGAGGTGTTGGCTGGCCCTGATTGCTTCCTGTGGGTGAAACTTCAGGAGAGAATGCTTCTGGAGCATGGCCAACATAGCCCGAAAAACTCACAGCAGCCCAGTGATTCCGGCCATGAAAGCCTTTGACAACACTTTGACAATGTTGGTGTTTCTCAAACTTTGAACTTCCTGACATTTTGGATTTTAGCTCCCAGAATTCCTGGTTAATTACTGCAGTTCAATACTCTGGATTTGGTGGCCATCTGTTAAGGGTGCTTTGATTGTGCTTTTTTTGTATGGCAGAATGGGGTTGGACTGAATAGCCCTTGGGGTCTCTACTTGATTCTATTATTCTAAGGAAGAATGTTGTTCATAGTGGGTATGTGGGTTGTGGAAAGAGCCAACTGTTACCCTAAAAGGTCACTGGAGGGTAGTGGAAAAAAGCCAGCTATTATCCAGAGGTCACTGGAGGGTCCTGGGAAAAAGCCAGCTGTTACCCCAAAAGGCCACCGGTGAGTCATGGGAAAGAGCCAGCTGTTACCCCAAGGGGTCACTGGAGGGTCATGGGAAAAAGCCAGCTGTTACCCCAAGGGGTCACTGGGGGGTAGTGGGAAAAAGCCAGCTGTTACCCCAAGGGGTCACTGGGGGGTAGTGGGAAAAAGCCAGCTATTATCCAGAGGTCACTGGAGGGTCCTGGGAAAAAGTCAGCTGTTACCCCAAAAGGCCACCGGTGGGTAGTGGGAAAGAGCCAGCTGTTACCCCAAGGGGTCACTGGAGGGTCACGGGAAAGAACCAGCTGTTACCCCAAGGGGTCACTGGAGGGTCACAGGAAAGAGCCAGCTGTTACCCCAAGGGGTCACTGGTGGGTCACGGAAAAGAGCCAGCTGTTACCCCAAAAGGCCACTAGAGGTTTGCTACGGAGAGCTAAATCATCCAAGTGTGCTCACTACCCGAGGGACAGAGAAAGTACTGCTTTGTGTTTCATTCTGGTGATAGAACCATCCCAACAATCATAATACTAACAATTATTTTTTTTACTAATCAATACCATTACAAAACACAAAACCAGGCAACACTGGGTACCTAAGCTGGTCTACATATTAGTCGAAGAATACATACAAAGTCTCTTTCACTGCTTGATGAATCCAGACTGGGTAGCCCTTGGGGTCTCTTCCAAGTCTAGCATTGACTTGACCAGGGAGCAGCGCGCCCGCTAGGTGGCGCCGGACTCTGCCTCCTCCGCCAGCCCTGCCGGGTGGGCCAATCAGGGCGGCGCCTTCCCTGGGCAAGGAGGGCGGCGGAGGGTCCTTTTCTTCCCTCGGAGGCGCAGCCATGAGCGGGGCCCCGTCCTTCCTGGGCGCCGCGGAGGTGGAGGCCTCCCTGCCCCGCGCCAGCCTCCTCCTCGCCCCGCTGGAAGCCGCCCTGGCCGACTTCTCCAAGGGAGGCGCCGGGGGAGTGGTCCAGCCCGTCCGCACCGTGGTGCCCATCCGCAACTACAGCGGGTCAGTTGGGTGGATGCGTGTGAGTGGGTGGGTCGCATCTACAGTGTCTTATACAATCCAGGTCAGGCATGGGCAAAGGTGGGCTTTGCAGGTGTTTTGGACTGCAACTCCCACCATTCCTCACAGCCTCAGGCCCGCTTAAGCGGCTGAGGGGGGAAAGGAAAGGGCCTGAGGCTGTGAGGAATGGTGGGAGTTGCAGTCCAAAACACCTGCAAAGCCCACCTTTGCCTATTCCTGTTGTTCTTGTCATCCTGCTTCTGTTTCCCACTCGCCAGCTTTTTAGGAGTCATGCCCGCCTACAGTGCCAACGAAGATGCCCTGACCACCAAGTTGGTGACCTTTTATGAGAACTCCAAGGACCCCACGGTGCCGTCCCATCAAGCCACGGTGCTCCTGTTCGATCCCAGCAACGGCTCTCTCCGAGCAGTAAGTCCCCTTTTATACTTTTCAGTTAAGATAGCCTTCGGTCAAGGAGCCCCTGGTGGCGCAGCATGTTAAAGCACTGAGGTCAGCGGTTCGAATCCAGGGAGCGGGGTGAGCTCCCGCTGTTAGCCCCAGCTTCCGCCAACCTAGCAGTTTGAAAACATGCAAATGTGAGTAACGAATCAAAATGAGACCATTTTAGATAAAGGTACAGTGTTCCCTCACTTATCGCTGGGGTTAGGTTCCAGGACCACCTGCAATAAGTGAAAATCCACGAAGTAGCGGCACTATATTTATGTTAATATTTATACATTACTAGCTGTGCCCAGCCACGCGTTGCTGTGCCATTGTCTGGTGGTGTTGGTGAGAAATTGTTGAGGTAGTGGTGGTATTGAATGTCTGTTGTATGGTAGTCTTTATGTTTAGTATGCACACTGAAGTGGATTATATGGCAGCGTGGAGTCAAGATAATCCAGTTCAAAGCAGATAATATAAGATTCTAAATGGGTTATATAGCTGTGTGGAAGGGCCTTGAGTCTACATTGCCATATAATCCAGTTAAAATCTGATAATCTGTGGAAGAGGCCTAAGTGAGGCCTGTGCCTGTCCCCTGGGCTGAGTGGGTTGCTAGAAGACCAAGTGGGTGGAGTTTAGCCTTCTAACTGGCAGCAACTGGATAAAAACTATTATTCCTCTCCCTGTAATTAGGACTTTATTTTTCTTTTCTTTTTATTGTATCAACCTAGAGCCGTGAATGATGGGTTGTGTTGTCAAATTTCGAGGTTGGGTGGCCTGTAGTTTTGTTGTCTTGTCCGCTGCCCTGATGCTATCACTCTTTTATATATATACAGTAGAGTCTCACTTATCCAACCCTCACTTATCCAACGTTCTGGATTATCCAATGCATTTTTGTAGTCGATGTTTTCAATAAATCGTGATATTTTGGTGCTAAATTCATAAATACAGTAATTACTACATAGCATTATTTCGTACTGAACTACTTTTTCTGTCAAATTTGTTGTGTAACATGATGTTTGGGTGCTTAATTTGTAAAATCATAACCTAATTTGATGTTTAATAGGCTTTTCCTTAATCCCTCCTTATTATCCAACATATTTGCTTATCCAACATTCTGCCAGCCCGTTTATGTTGGATAAGTGAGACTCTACTGTAGATTTTAGTAGTTATACACTATTTTAAGTCTTTATCAACCAATTGTGTGTTGATAAATCACCTCCTTCTCCTCCTGATGCCACTTCGTCTCTTTTTCTCTCCCCTTGGCTTCTCCTTCCTCCCTTCCTTAGGCTGTAAATTGCAGTTTTTTATGATTTATAATAGTCTTTTAGAGTTTATTGAAAAGCCACGAAACAGTGAATCCGTGAAAAGTGAACTGCGAAGTAGTGAGGAAACACTGTAAAGGTTTTCCCCGGACATTAAGTCCAGTCGTGTCCGATTCTGGGCGTTGGTGCTCATCTCCATTTCTAAGCCAAATTGCCGGCGTTGTCCATAGACACCTCCAAGGTCGTGTGGCCATGGGCATGACAGCATGGAATGTTGTTACCTTCCCGCCGGAATGGTACCTATTGATCTACTCACATTTGCATGTCTTTGAACTGCTAGGTTGACAGAAGCTGGGGCTAACAGCGGGAGTTCATCCCACTCCCCAGATTCAAACCAACGACCTTTTGGTCAGCAAGTTCAACAGCTCAGCGGTTTAATCCTCTGTGCCACCAGGAGTTCCAACTGTACATATACACAAATGCAGATATTCCAACATCCAAAAATATACTTCTGACCCCAAGCTTTTTGGATAAGGGATACTCAACCTTTGGTAGTAAATGCTGAGGAAATGCCAGGTCTGGTTCACAGGAGGAAAGAAGTTTGCAGTTTCCTTGTATCTTATCATGTTTTTTTCATGCCGTTTGATGGTCTTCTTTTGAAAAGGTCATGGACGGCAGCGTCATCACAGCCAAGCGGACGGCTGCTGTTTCTGCCATTGCCACCAAGGTGAGTGCTTTTATGATGCCAAACTCTTTTGAATGCACTGAAAAGATGTCACAAAGGCTGGATCTACACTGCCCTATATCCCAGGATCTGATCCCAGATTATCTGCTTTGAACTGGATTATATGAGTCTACACTGCCAAATAATCTGGGACAAAAATATAATCTGGGATCAGATCCTGGAATATAGGGCAGTGTAGAGCCATCCTTAGGTCTCTTCTACACTGCCAGATAAAATCCAGATTATCTGCTTTGAACTGGATTATATGGCAGTGTAGACTCAGATAATCCAGTTCAAAGCAGATACAGTAAAGTCTCACTTATCCAACACTTGCTTATCCAACGTTCTGGATTATCCAACGCATTTTTGTAGTCAATGTTTTCAATATATCGTGATATTTTGGTGCTAAATTCGTAAATACAGTAATTACAATATAACATTACTGCGTATTGAACTACTTTTTCTGTCAAATTTGTTGTATAACATGATGTTTTGGTGCTTAATTTGTAAAATAATAACCTAATTTGATGATTAATAGGCTTCTCCTTAATCTCTCCTTATTATCCAACATATTCACTTATCCAACGTTCTGCCGGCCCGTTTATGTTGGATAAGTGAGACTCTACTGTAATGTGGATTATCTGCTTTGATAATCTGGATTAGATGGCAATGTAGAAGGGGCAAATTGAAATCAAAGCAGCATAAATAGTTTTATATAACACAAATCCAATACTACTGTATTTAGTACAACAGTTGTAGAATGATTTTCTCCTCATAGTTGTCCTTAATGTTAAGATATAAAATGGCAAGCCAACACATAAATGAATCTCATCCATTCAATGGTCATATTCCAGTTAGGCTAACGCAGCCTAAATGTTTGTTGTGAAGTCCAAGAGAGTAATGATGCAATGTGTATTAGAAAAAGTCACTGACCAAACCCCTTTTTCCTGCTGGATATGTTTTCAGCTTCTAATGCCAGCAAATTCGGAAGTATTGTGCATCCTAGGCGCTGGAGTTCAGGCCTACAGCCACTATGACATCTTCACTGAATTATTTGCCTTTAAGGAGGTAAGAACCTCAGTATTTGGTCAAGGAACTGTATATTGTATGTACATATAACTTGTAAGCTGCCCTGAGTCCTCTTTGGGGTGAGAAGGGTGGGATATAGATGTCGCAAATAAATTATAATAAACTAGCTGTGCCCGGCCACGTGTTGCTGTGGCGAAGTATGAGGCCCCTTCTACACAGCTGGATAAAATGCACACTGAAGTGGATTATATGGCAATGTGGAGTCAAGATAATCCAGTCCAAAGCAGATAATATAAGATTATAAATGGGTTATATAGCTGTGTGGAAGGGCCTTGAGTCTACACTGCCATATAATCCAGTTAAAGTCAGATAATCTGTATTTTATAGGCAGTGTGGAAGAGGCCTAAGTGAGGCCTAACTCTGCCTGTCCCCTGGGCTGAGTGGGTTGCTAGGAGACCAAGTGGGCAGAGCTTAGCCTTCTAACTGGCAGCAATTGGATAAAAACAATTATTCCTCTCCCTCTAATTAGGACTTTATTTTTCTTTTCTTTTTGTTGTATGAACATAGAGGCATGGATGAGGGGTTGTGCTGCCAAGTTTAGTGTTTCTGGGATGTGTAGTTTTGTTGTTTTGTCCTAGGCCGAAATTTCATTACCCTTTTATAAATATAGATAAGCATGAGAACAATAACAACACAACAGCCAGCCATGTCAAAAGCATACAATCTAATATACATAGAGTACTACACAATAATTGCACTGTGGTTTAACTGGCCACTTCCTGTGGCTTGTTGTTTGGGGAAGTAATTTAAATACTCCTTAACTGACAATCCCAGGGTCTACAGATTATTGTCATGGCAGTTAAAGTGGCATCATAGCATTATAACTGTAATTATAACTGGCATTGCTCACTATGGCAATGCCAGACCTTGTCTGATTCGTGTCATACAGGATATCCCCCTGGATGCAAAGATTTTAACACACTGATAATGACTAAGCGATGAAGGCCTTTCTGCTCAATTTCATTGAAGGTGAGGATCTGGAACCGCACTGAAGAGAGAGCCCAGAAGTTTGCTGACTCGGTTGCTGGGCCAGTGCGGGTCTGCTCTTCCGCTCAGGAGGCGGCAACTGGAGCTGATGTGATCGTAACTGTCACGATGGCAACAAAACCAATTTTACATGGAGAATGGGTGAAACCTGGAGCCCACATCAATGGTAAAGTGGATGCTGTTGTTGACTATCCTAGGTGGCTAATAAAATCAAGGTACTAACTTTGCTAGGGAGCATGGCATGAACATAAATTCTGTTTGCTTTTGCTGTTAGGTTTGGTGTCCAACCATATTAGTCTGTATTGAAGAGACAGGAGAGAAGGAAGGATGGAAGGAGAAATCAAATACAGTCTGGATCCAAACTGCCCTATATCACAGGATCTGATTCCAGATTATCTGCTTTGAATTGGATTATATAGCAGTGTAGACATATATTCAAAGTAGATAATGTGGGTTATCTGCTTTGATAATCTGGGTTAGATGGCAGTGTAGAAGGGGCCTAGTTTAGTCTCCTTCTCTGTAGCAGAGGCTGAATGGTTATCTGTCAGGGGTGCTTTGATTGTGTCTTCCTGCCTGGCAGAACTGGACTAGATAATCCTTGGAGTCTGTTCCAACTCTAGAATTCTGTGTGCAAAGCTCGGAAAAGTTATATTTTTGGACAGTTTGGTCATAATGATGAGCATCTCTCCATAGCTGTGAGATTCGCGCTAAGATCCTTGTCTTTCTTTCTGAGTTGCTTGCAATAACTGTATTAGACTAATGTTTTTAAATGTGTTTATTTATTTCTTAGTGTAAATGTGTTTTGATAAGCTATTGTTTCATATATATCTATATCTATATATATATTGTTTTGTATTGTCTTTTATATAATGGTGTGAGCCGCTTTGGGTTCCGTTTAGGGAGAAAAGCAGGATACAAATAATGATTTATATTACTGTATATACTCGAGTATAAGCCTAGTTTTTCAGCCCTTTTTTAGGACTAAAAAAAAACCTCCTCGGCTTATACTCGGGTGAGGGTCCTGGTGGGCTTATATTCAGGTTAGATTATAATCAAGTATATATGGTATATTTATTATTTTTCTCTATTATTATTATTGGTATTGTTACATTTATTATTTTACTCTATTAATTATTATTATTATATTTATTATTTTACTCTATTATTGTTGTTACTTTTACATTTATTTTACTCTATTTTATTATTATTAATACATTTATTATTTTACTCTATTTATTATTACATTTATTATTTCACTTTATTATTATTAAAAGCATACATAAGCCCTGGTGGCGAAGTGTGTTAAAGCACTGAGCTGCTGAACTTGCAGACCGAAAGGTCCCAGGTTCAAATCCCGGGAGCGGAGTGAGCGCCCACTGTTAGCTCCAGCTTCTGCCAACCTAGCAGTTCGAAAACATGCAAATGTGAGTAGATCAATAGGTACCGCTCCGGCGGGAAGGTAATGCCGCTCCATGCACATGACCTTGGAGGTGTCTACGGACAACGCTGGCTCTTCGACTTAGAAATGGAGATGAGCACCCAGAGTCAGGCATGACTGGACTTAACGTCAGGGGAAACCTTTACCTTTAAGCACATTTACATTGAAGAAGATGAAAATAATGATTTAATCAGAGTTGAACAGTCATATCTTAAATTACAGTTTGATGTAAAGATTCAAAAACATGTAAACTACTGATGCCTCAATTAATGTGATTTTATTGGTATCTCGGCTTATACTGGAGTCAATGTTTTCCCAGTTTTTTTTGTGGTAAAATTAGGTGCTTCGGCTTATATTCGAGTTGGCTTATACTCGAGTATATACATTATTGTTTACACAAAGACAGAATATGACACAGCAAACGAGATATATATGCTGGCAGCATATATTATTATTATTATTATTATTATTATTATTATTATTATTATTATTATTTATTCCGGCCCCAAGCATTTGGAAACAAGCCTCACTCTGATAGTGGCAGGATGAGATGCTCCTTTCTCGTTCCGCTTATGGGTGACCGCATTTAAACTGGGCTTCAACTGGGTAGTCCTTCAACTTTCAAAGGGATGTCTGTTTCCTAACAAACAGAGGGCAGCCGCACAGTCATTGTGACAGAGGCTGAGTCTCGGCTAAGAGTAAATAGAGCATGAAGGCTGCCGTCTGATCTATGTCTGGGGAGCATTTGTGGGGTGGATGGATGGATGGATGGAAAGGAACCCCCTGCTGCTTCCTCTCTTGCATCTTGCCCACCCTTTTCTTTGGATAGCCCAGTCTGTTTCTTTTCTACCAAATTGACAGGGATTTGTGGAAGTGGGCCAAATGCAGGAATGCCATCCCCGCATTTCCCCAGCCCTGCCTGCTGTTCTCTCCCCCATTCCTTCCTTGTCCTTAATAAGTGCTTTGTCTCCACCGTGTCTCCACTTGTGATGAAGAGTGGCCTGGAGCATCAAGGGACAATTCATGTCTTCATTCAATGCTGTGAAGCAGACACAAAAGGTCGCCTCCTTAGTTTTCTCCCTCCCACTTCTTCTCCAGTGAGCCTAATGTCATTAGAATAGATTTTTAATGCAATCCCTTGCTTCACTGTTAGCAAGGCCAAGCAAAGATTTGAGGCTTGATTTACACTGCCATATAATCTGAAGTATCTGTTTTGAACTGTTTTGAAGGAGCCTGAGGCTAGGAATTGTAGGAGTTGAAGTCCAAAACACCTGGAGGGCCCAAGTTTGCCTATACCTGGTTGAACCTATTAAGGGAAAAGCTTCAGCACTTTGGAGAGCTCTTTCGAGCTCTGCATGACACCCATGCCTGGTGTAGAAGGTGCCAAGGAGAAGGAGGAATTGTAGTACTGTATACTCGAGTATAAGCCTAGTTTTTCAGCCCTTTTTTAAAGACTGAAAAAGCCCCCCTTGGCTTATACTCGGGTGAGGATCCTGGTTGGCTTATATTTGGAGGTAACCAAAGGTTGTTTCTGTTAAGTCACAGTAATATTATGCATATATATCCACCAAAATATAGACACGTAGCAGTGTAGTGTTTCTAAAACAGATATTTCAGGATTAAATTCTCACAAATATGTGTTCATATAACAAAGCAGTTTGAGTTTAATTACTCTGCTGTTTAAAGCATATAATGCAGGGTTAAACTTTTACTCATATATACATAAGTAACACAATAGTTAGAGTTCAATTCAGCAAAACAATTTGAGTTTAATACACTCTACTGCTTAAAGCATATAGTGCAGGGTTAAGCTTTTACTCATATATGCATAAGTAACCAAAAAAGTTAGAGTTCAGTTCATTCCTTTGCGACTTGTTATAGCAATATTATAGTTGCACAGTATATTGCAAGTAGTTATCTTCTTTTTCTTTTTTGCATATGAGGAGGAGGTTGGTAAGTAGAAATGAAGGAAGTCTCTGATATAAGAAATGTTTGTTGTGTCCTTGAAGGGATGCACGACAAAGAGTCCCGGGTTTTTTTCTTTTCTTCTTTGTTTCAAGTCAAGCCCTTCTTCAGGTTTTTTTAAAGGACAATTAGGTTGCAGAGACTCTATATTCTCCTTGAATTCTCATTCCTACATAAATATCAACAGACAAAAAACAATAGATATTCCAAAAGGCACCCACTAACACAGAATGAAGACTAAATAATGATATTATGAATGTCAACGAATAAAACATGCATATGATAACTTACATTCAATATCTGTGACTTTTTGGCTTATATTTGGGTCAGCTTATACTCGAGAATATATGGCACATTTATTATTTTTCTCTATTATTATTGGTATTATTACATTTATTATTTTTCTCTATTATTGCTGCTACTATTACATTTATTTTACTCTATTTTAATTATTATTAATAATACATTTATTATTTCACTCTGATCTTATTATTATTATTGCATTTATTATTTTACTCTATTTATTATTCCTTGTATTATTTTCCTGTATTTATTATTATTATTACATGTATTATTTTACTCTATTATTATTAAAAGGATACATAAGCACATTTACATTGAAGAAGATGAGAATAATGATTTGATCAGAGTTGGACAGTCTTCTCTTAAATTTGAGCGTTATGTAAATATTCAAAAACATTTAACCTACTGATGCCTCAATTAATGTAATTTTATTGGTATCTATTTTTATTTCTGAAATTTACCACCCTCGGCTTATACTGGTGTCAATGTTTTCCCAGATTTTTTGTGGTAAAATTAGGTGCCTCGGTTTATATTTAGCTCAGCTTATACTCAAGTATATACGGTATTTATTTATAGTGCTTGTATCCCATTTTGCCTCTTTCTCAAAGGCCCCTTCTGCACTGCCATGTAATCCAGATGGTCAAAGCAGAGAATCCACATTATCTGCTTTGAACTGGATTATCTGAGTCCACAGGGAGCGAAGTGTGTTAAAGCACTGAGCTGCTGAACTTGCAGACTGAAAGGTTGCAGGTTCAAATCCTGGGAACAGAGTGAGCACCCACTGTTAGCTCCAGCTTCTGCCAACCTAGCAGTTCGAAAACATGCCAATGTGAGTAGATCAATAGGTACCGCTCCGGCGGGAAGGTTAACAGTGCTCCATGCAGTCATGCCAGTGGCCACATGACCTTGAAGGTGTCTACGGACAACGCTGGCTCTTCGGTTTAGAAATGGAGATGAGCACCAACCCCCAGAGTCAGACATGACTGGGCTTAACATCAGAGGAAACCTTTACCTTATCTGAGTCCACACTCCCATATATTCTGGTTCAAAGCAGCTAATCAGGATTTTATATTGCAGTGTCGGAGGAGCCAAGGAGACCCAAAGTGGCTATTTATTACCACTGCACAATGTCTATATTAAAACCTAAAAGTATATAAACATTTTAAAAAAGATTTTAAAATGGAGTAGTAGCAATTCTCTTGATGGTGGAAAGTTCTCCATTCTGTGCTTATTGCTTTGCTGGGCTTTGTGTTTCAGCCGTAGGCGCCAGCAGGCCAGACTGGCGGGAGCTGGACGATGACATCATGAAGAACGCTATGTTGTATGTGGATTCCAGGGAGGCCGCCCTGTGTGAATCGGGAGACGTTATTTTATCAGAGGTAAGGAATTGGGCCCCCCCGGTGGCGCAGCGTGTTAAAGCACTGAGCTGCTGAACTTGCGGACCGAAAGGTCAGTGGTTCGAATTTGGGGAGCTGGGTGAGCTCCCGCTAGTAGCCCCAGCTTTTGCCAACCTAGCAGTTCAAAAACATGCAAATGTGAATAGATCAATAGGTACTGCTCCAGTGGTAAGGTAATGGCGCTCCATGCAGTGATCAATACAGAGAAGGGATTCCCCAAAATGCAAAGGCAATGAGTCCAATGTGAGTCCAATGACAACCAGAGTTCATGTTCCACATGGAGGACTGTATAAATCACTAATTGTTTATGTGAGTATATATGCTCCTGTCTTTAATGCTTTTATTATACTTATATATTATCCTGTACAAGTGTTTCTAGCCACTCATATGTATTCCCTGTAGGTCCACTCCGTTGTTGATATTGATACATTGAATTTATTTACTCGAAGAACGTGTTACATTGGAAAATTGACTATTCTAGGTTTTCCATACCTTCATAAACTACCACCTGAGGAAGACTATACAGTCGAAACCGGTCATGGATGATGACAAACCTTGGATTTGTTTAAAACATTGGTTAAAAAAAAAAAAGGATTCACCAACTTGGACATAGAGATTTGGACTTACAATTTGTGCTTTATACAGTCCTCCATGTGGAACATGAACTCTAGTTCTCATTGGACTCACAAACCCTTAATATAAGAGTTCTGCTTTCTATGAATGTATGCGTGTTTGTAACACATTGATTATATTTTGGTTTAGAGACGTATTTTTGAAGCATTTAGTATATTTTGTATCTCTATCATCCTTGTCTGTACATTGAATGTTCTATGACAATAGCATATAGGAAATACTGTCTTATAGTTTATATTATTAGATTACATTTCTGGTTATAGTGGGCTCTTGCCTTTGCTCCATGCAGTCATGCCAGCCACATGACCTTGGAGGTGTCTATGAACAACGCCAGCTCTTCGGCTTAGAAATGGAAATGAGGTCCAACCACCAGAGTCGGACATGCCTAAACTTAATGTCAGGGATAAAACCTTTACCTGGTCTTATTTCTAAATGTTCAACTGCATTTAGGGACTGAGGGAAGATTTCCTTCATGAGGATGGGACCAATGCCTTATTTTGTCCCCAAGTCAATAGTCTTCTGCCGGAATCTTGGAAATAGAATAGACGACGGTGCCTTGTCTTTATCTTCCAGGCTGAGATTACTGCAGAGTTGGGCGAGGTCTTGTTGGGAACAAAGCCCGCCTTGCGTGAGAAAACAACCGTGTTCAAGTCCCTGGGTAAGAATAACCCCCTTCGGCGGGTGTGTGGATGACAGCCCAAGACAATGCTTGCTCACTTATCCCCTTCAGTGGGAACGCTAGTGATTGTCCTCATCCCTGCAAGAGCTCTTTCCTTCCCCGTATCATAAAAAGAGTTGTCTTGTCTTTCCTTCTCAAAATCGCAAGATGGAAGCAATTAACACCAGTGGGGAAGCTGAGATGAATGAATGCATCATTGTCTGCCTGTCTTTCGATGCTGCTTTAACGCTGATCGTCATTGTTTTCCTGACTTGACTAGTCCTCCGGCTGAGCAATGAGTGTTTAATGTTCAAATGCCACATGGTTGTTAACATACTTCATTTTTCCTTCATTGTTGTCTCTAAAAGAGCTCAAACTCTTCTTAGTTCGGGTTAGGGATTTTAAAAAGAGAAACTTAAGAAATATTCATTGTTGAGTTGTGGATTTTAAGAATGGACCTATTAGAAAATTTGAGTAAACTACAACTCCCATCATGCTGGGTCAATACTCCCAAACTCTGCCAGTTCTTAAAGTTGGTCATGGTGGATATGTGTGCCAAGTGTGGTCCAGATCCATTGTTGGTGGGGTTCACAATGTCGTTGATTGTGGGTGAACTACAACTCCCATCATTCTGGGTCAGCCCCCCTCTCCAACCCCACCAGTACTTAAAGTTGGTCATGGGATAAAACTCCAGGAAAGCTGCATTGGGAACAAGCAGGCAAGCTAGGGAATTTGGGGACCTGTCCAAAAAGTAAGTTTTGCAAACTCTCTCACTGACCTGCACACAAATAGGGTTTCCCAAGACATTTTGCTGCCTGAGGCAAAGGACAAAACTGCCTTTCTTCTGTCTGGTGTCCATTATACACTATCTTTAAGTAATATAATTTGAGATACCATATATACTCAAGTATAAGCCAATCCAAATATAAGCCGAGGCACCTAATTTTACCACAAAAAACTGGGAAAACATTAACTCCAGTATAAGCCCAGATACCAATAAAATTACATTAATTGAGGCAGTAGTTTAAATATTTTTGAATCTTTACATCAAACTGTAATTTAAGATATGACTGTTCAACTCTGATGAAATCATTATTTTCATTTTCTTCAATGTAAATGTGCTTATGTATCCTTTTAATAATAGAGTGAAATAATAAATGTAATAATAATAAATGCAGTAAAATAATAAATGAAATAGAGTAAAATAATAAATATTTAATAATAATAAAAATAGAGTAAAATAAATGTAAAAGTAATAGAATAAAATAATAAATGTAATAATAATAATTAATAGAGTAAAATAATAAATGTAACAATAACAATAATAGAGAAAAAAATAAATATACCATATATACTTGAGTATAAGCTGACCTTAATAAAAGCCCACTAGGACCCTCACCCGAGTATAAGCTGAGGAGGTTTTTTTTCAGTCCTAAGAAAGGGCTGAAAAACTAGGCTTATATTTGAGTATATACAGTAAAACTTCAGTAGAGACACCTTTTCCTCATGATAACTCTTCCAGGAGTGGATTTCCCTTCTACAGGAAAGATTTCTCTCACTTCCTATTTTGTAACTTAGGGACTGCCTGTATATTGCTTTGTCACACCAATGGCTGTGGTATTAATTCTGCCCCTTATTCCAGGCATGGCGATAGAAGATACAGTAGCAGCAAAATTGGTCTTCGATTCCTGGTCGGCTTCCACCTGAAATGAAGATCTGTGACTGCCCTGAACAACAAAGCAATAAAATAGCACTTGGGGTTGTGTTTCTCCCCCCAAAAAACCCTATTCTTCCATCCTATACACATTTAACTGGGAGCACCATGTTGTTCTCAGTGGCGTTTTCTTCCAAGTAGAGATGCCTATGATTGCACTATCATTCCTACTATTTTATAGGAAGGATTTTTAAGGCTAAAATAATTATATAGATATGACTTTTGGGTTATCTTTTGTGACCGGAATCCTATTGTTTTCCTTGGCTATGCTTCTAACTCTTCACTTACACTTAGTGTGATGTAAATAGATTTTTTGTCTCTTTGGGAAAGTATAACATTCTCTAATATGAAAGCATCGGCTTGTGTCTTTATTTGAAAACAAAACATAACTGGACAACGTACGGTATTTGTAATACACCACACTGATGACATATTTATGGCCATACATTTCTTCTGTCCCTATAAAATAATGAGGAAGTAGATCAACAAGGGACTCATAGTTGATCGCATGGTAGAATGCCTTGTTCTGACCTTAGAGCAAAACTTAGACCAAGTTGGGCTTTGACAGCAAACGGAGTTGATATTGCCTGATCTATACAATTTTTAAATGGTGATGCTTGTGATGCACCTGTCTTCCAAAATGTCACCTCTATCCAGATGGACACAATAAAAAAAACAGGTTTTCCTGGAAACTGCAGAGCAAGAAGTGAGTTTTTAAAATATGCATTCAAGCCTTTAAGCAAGTCCCTTTCCATTAAAATACTTGGACATTATGTGTTCCTACAGCACCAGAACGGAGTGGATAGAGGGTTATTTACACCAAGATTTTTTTTCCAGGTGTAAACACCTCTAGTTTAAGTTGATGTCTGAATGCCTCCCATGGGCCTGGTTCATATGCATGTTTTTATTTCTTGGTGTAATTTCTTAGAGCCAGTGTTGTCATCAAGGCCGGACTTTGTGGCAATGGGGGTTCTGTGCGGAAAGTTTGGCCCAGTTCCACAATTGGTGGGGTTCAAGGGGCTCTTTGATTGTAGGTGAACTACAACTCCCAAATGTCAAGATCTGTTTTCCCCAAGTGTTCACATTTGGGGATATTGAGCATTAGTGTCAAGTTTGGCCTAGTTCCACGATTGGTGGGGTTCAGGGGGCTCTTTGATTGTAGGTGAACTACAACTCCCAAATGTCAAGGTCTGTTTTCCCCAAGTGTTCACATTTGGGGATATTGAGCATTAGTGTCAAGTTTGGCCTAGTTCCACGATTGGTGGGGTTCAGGGGGCTCTTTGATTGTAGGTGAACTACAACTCCCAAATGTCAAGGTCTGTTTTCCCCAAGTGTTCACATTTGGGGATATTGAGCATTAGTGTCAAGTTTGGCCCAGTTCCACGATTGGTGGGGTTCAGGGGGCTCTTTGATTGTAGGTGAACTACAACTCCCAAATGTCAAGGTCTATTTTCCCCACGTGTTCACATTTGGGGACATTGAGTATTAGTGTCAAGTTTGGCCCAGTTCCACGATTGGTGGGGTTCAGGGGGCTCTTTGATTGTAGGTGAACTACAACTCCCAAATGTCAAGGCCTATTTTCCCCACGTGTTCACATTTGGGGGTATTGAATATTAGTGTCAAGTTTGGTCCAGATCATCATTGTTTGAGTCCACAGTGTTCTCTGGATGTAGGTGAACTACAACTCCAAAATTCAAGGTCAATGCCCACCAAACCCTTCCAGTATTTTCTGTTGGTCATGGGAGTTCTGTGTGCCAAGATTGGTTCAAGTCCATCATTGGTGGAGTTCAGAATCTCTTTGATTGTAACTTAACTACAATCCCAATAACTACAACTCCCAAATGACAAAATCGTCCCCCCAAAGTAAAGGTAAAGGTAAAGGTTTCCCCTGATGTTAAGTCCAGTCGTGACCGACTCCGGGGGGTTGGTGCTCATCTCCATTTCTAAGCCGAAGAGCCAGCGTTGTTCATAGACACTTCCAAGGTCATGTGGCCGGCATGACTGCATGGAGCGCTGCTGTTACCTTCCTGAAAGAGCGGTACCTATTAATCTCACATTTGCATGTTTTCGAACTGCTAGGTTGGCAGGCGCTGGGGCTAACAGCGGGTGTTCATTCCGCTCCCGGGATTTGAACCTGGGACCTTTTGGTCTGCATGTTCAGCAGCTCAGCGCTTTAACACACTGTGCCACCAGGGGCCCCGGACATCCCCCCAAAAGCCCACCAATATTCAAATTTGGGCATTGTTCTGTCACGCGCTGGGCCTGTGACTGACTGTCTATTATATAGGACGTATGCTTTACACCCAGCGGGAAGCCAGGGTGCCTAAAGAAAGGTTGTTGAGGAATTTCCCTGAAAAGATAGCCTTGAAGTCTTTTAAAGAAATAACAAAGTCTTTACTGACGAACAAATAATAAATCTTCAAGGAGTCCTGTCCCCACGGGACAGGCGATTGGCTTTGAATAACTGTGGAAACCCTCTTATAACCTCTCCCAGGCTATCTATTATCTGGGCTAGCTGGTCTGGGACCCACTGCCAACTCCCAAGTGCGTCTGGTTGTTGAGTGGACCTACCAGCCAAGGCTTTCAGATGTTTCTGTGCTGTTGTTCTGTATCCTCGGATGGTCAATATCCCTGGTGTTCTTGAAATATGAAGCTTTTTACGGGATGAGCTGGTCTACGTCCTAAGCTTCCTAAGTGAGACTAACTTAAAAATGGCTCCTTCCCTCCCAGAGCCCTGAACAAGGGGCGGAACCAAATTTAATGGTGATTGACAGGCGGCCTGTCCTATGATTGCAAACATTTGCAGAAAGAAAATAAAGTAGAAGGTTCTGGTACAGCTGTATCAGCACAGGCATATCAGGTAATTGTGCCAAATTTGGTCGAGTGAATGACAATACCTCCTGCATATCAGATATTTACATTACGATTTATAACAGTAGCAAAATGACAGTTATGAAGTAGCAACAAAAATAATTTTATGGTTGGCAGTCACCACATCATGAGGAACTGTATTAAGGGGTCGCGACATTAGGAAGGTTGAGAACAACTGCTTTTGGGTATTTAGACAATACAGAGCCCATTGTTAGTTTCTGAAGCTGCTTCTGCTAACTAGCCCCAGAAAGCCAAATTCTTCTTGAGAAAAAGTCCTACTATTCTTCTTCTCTCTGAAAGATGACTGCCAGATGCAATGGACTTGCAATAGGCAGTCTTTACTATTCATAATGGAGTATCTCCAGCTTTGCCAGGACTCTCCAGTGCCTGCTTTCTCCTGCTAATGGCCTGGAGGATCTTCTTCCTTGGACCCAGCTGCATCTGAATGCTCCTCAGGTCTTCATCCAAACAAAGCATCAGGGTTTCTAAATCGATGTTCTCTCTCATCAAGATGGGAAGGAATTCATCCAAGCTCTGTGCCGCCAGGAAGACCTCGAGCGGGGTGGTCTCCACTTTGCCGTCGTCCCATCCAATTTCCTCTTCAGCCCAAGATTCATCGGGATCGGTCTCTACGTCCGCATCTTCCGCATCCTCAGGCTCTTCAAAGGACAGCAGGCCATTCGGTATTTTGAAACGAACATCTTCTTTCTTCATGAATGCTCTGTCCGCATTTTTCCCCATAGAAAAATCCAAGTTGCCAAGACCAGGGCGATTGAAGATAGACCTGGATGCTTGCTCTTCCTCTTCACCATCAGAAATGCTGGCTTTTCTGTTAAGTTCCTTAGCTAGTTGGTCTTCTTCTTCTTCATTGAATACATCCATGACGGCCGTTCGTCCAGCTCCAACGTCCTTCTCCCACCCGCTGCCTCCTGTTTCTTGATTGTCCACATTCTCCCCGTTCTTCTTGGGCCTCCGCTTGAACGTATCAGACAGGTATTTGGGCAACGCGCTGAGCGAGCTGGGACTAAAAATACCAGACACCTTTGACCACGTGCCCGTTCTCCCTGCTGAATTCACGGACCCTTTGTTGAAATTCCTATTCATTTGATGTTCATGTTTTTCTTGGCGTCTCTCACATTCACGGATTTGCCGTTCGGCATCCTGCGGGGCCTGAGCTTTCAGCCTGGAGACCCGTTTGGGGTTCTTGATAGTCTGCTCGGTGGCAGCGTTGTCGAGGATCCGGACACATTCGTAATGGTACCTGCTGGCGGCCACGTCGAGCGGGGAACGCATGTCATTATCCAAGGCAAAGATGTTTGCTCCAAAAGTGATCAAGAAGGAAACACAGTGGAGATGGCCGTTGGCAGCGGCGAGGTGAAGAGGAGTGTTCCCCCAAATGTCACACTTATCTGGATCACCTCTGGGAGAAAAAAAAGGACTCAAACACTAGCATTCAACTCAAGCACAGGTAATAATAATAATAATAATAATAATAATAATAATAATAATAATAATAATAATAATAATGGGTTAGGTGCTCTTTGTTCCAGTCCTCCGCTGAGGCCTCTCTGGCTTGGTTGGACCTGCCAGTAAGAAAATTGCACAGACAGACTACAAACAGAGGCACAACTATGTGGCCCAAATGATCCATTGGAACTTATGCCTCAAGTACCAGCTCCCAGCAGCAAAGAACTTGTGGGATCACAAACCTGCAAAAGTATTGGAGAATGAGCACACAAGGATACTGTGGGACTTCCGAATCCAGACTGACAAAGTTCTGGAACACAACACAACAGACATCACAGTTGTGGAAAAGAACAAGGTTTGGATCATTGATGTTGCCATCCCAGGTGACAGTCGCATTGATGAAAAACAACAGGAAAAACTCAGGTGAGATGTGGCGGGGTATAAAAATAAAGTTATTATTATTATTATTATTTTATTATGACACAGCAAACAAGATAGATATGCTGGATTTCGTTTCGCAAAACCACAAGTCGAACACTTCCCAAGTGTCTAGGACTGTGTGATGTATTTTCTGATGATGTGTGCAGATCCCAGCAGGGTGGCCTTTTGCAGTTGGCAGATGGTGATTTTGTCAATGTCTATTGTTTCCAAATGCCGGCTGAGATCTTTTGGCACGGCACCCAGTGTGCCCATCACCACCGGGACTACCTGTACTGGTTTCTGCCAGAGTCTTTGAAGTTCAATCTTGAGGTCCTGATAGCGGCTGAGTTTTTCCAGTTGTTTTTCATCTATGCGACTGTCACCTGGGATGGCAACATCAATGATCCAAACCTTGTTCTTTTCGACAACTGTGATGTCTGGTGTGTTGTGTTCCAGAACTTTGTCAGTCTGGATTCGGAAGTCCCACAGTATCTTTGCGTGCTCATTTCCCAATACTTTTGCAGGTTTGTGATCCCACCAGTTCTTTGCTGCTGGGAGGTGGTACTTGATTATTATTATTATTATTATTATTATTATTATTATTATTATTATTATTATTATTATCAGGCCGGCAGAAGCTTGGATAGCCCCCAGATGGCGTAGTGGACTAAGTGACTTGAAGGTTGGGTTGCTGACCTGAAGGCTGCCAGGTTCGAATCCCACCTGGGGAGAGTGTGGATGAGCTCCCTCTATCAGCTCCAGCTCCATGCGGGGACATGAGAGAAGCCTCCCACAAGGATGGTAAAAACATCAAAACATCCGGGCGTCCCCTGGGCAACGTCCTTGCAGACGGCCAATTCTCTCACTCCAGAAGCAACTCAAGTTGCTCCTGACACGAAAAAAAAGAAGAAGCTTGGATAAGCAAATATCTTGGACAATAAGGAAGGATTAAGGAAAAGCCTTTTAAACATCAAATTAGGTTATGATTTTACAAATTAAGCACCTAACATCTTGGTATACAACAAACTGGACACAAAAAGTAGTTCAATACTCAGTAATGTTATGTTGTAATTACTGTATTTAGGAATCTAGCACCAAAATATCACGATATATTGAAAACATTGACTACAAAAATGCATTGGATAATCCAGAACGTTGGATAAGCGAGTCTTGGATAAGTGAGACTCTACTGTAAATTAAATTGCCTGCGTTCACGAGAAAAATTCTAACTTTAATCACTTTTCATTTGTCACTTTCCTTTGGGCAACACTAAAAGCAATATGGTGAAAGCCGTTTGGGCTTCGGGCAAACATCAAATAAATATATTGCTTTGTCTCTAGCTTTTAGGTGTGGCATGTGGTTTTATATGCCATATTTTACGGCCAATAAACATGACCTTTAAACAGTGCAGTTGCTTTCCGTAATATTACAGTCATATTCTCCATTGATCAAAAGGAACACAGTTTAATAGATATAGCTAACAGAGAAGGGAACATTTAGTCTGCTTCCTCACTCTGAGGAAATATCAGTCTCAACCTGAGATGATGTAACTCCATCACAGATTAATGGTGTCTCCATTATTGCTACCATTCCTATTTGTCATTAAGTTGACTCATAGTTAAGAACGGGGGTGAGACAACAAGAATGGAGAGAAATCCAACGTGCATACATTCTATGTATTAGTATTCTGCTGTTAAACTACTATGATTGTGATGGCCTTGATACATAGAAAGAAAATCTGCTTTTTTGAAAACTTCCTGTTGCCATTATATATTCTGCCTTGTTCTAGAAGAAAGGTGGGTTATAAATGGAAATGATACATTGAGAATGGAATTAACCTCATTGAGCTAATATGTACTCCTGAAAATGAATTTTAAACGGATGGGTTGGTGCTATGAGATTAAACTTTTTTCTCTGTGATGCACTCCTTAAATAGCAATGTATTCCTTATGTGTTGTTTTATATTGATTTGTATGGGCATCTAATGGTTGCCACTGTTGTAAGCCACCCTGAGTCCCTTCGGGTGAGAAGGGCGGGATATAAATGTGATAAATAAATAAATAAAATAAATAAATCTACCCTTTGGAAGGGAAATTCACTCCTGAAAGAGTTATTATCACGGGGAAAGGGGTCTCCATTGAAGCTTTCTCACCAATCCTTGTTTCCACAACAAGTTGATTTTTCCAAATCCAATTATCGCAGAGACAGAAAGTGAGGTGGAATCTTTTGAACAGGAGCTCAGGCAGCAAAGGAAACACCATCAGGAATGTTGACCTTTCCTTGTGCTATTCAAAGCTATGTATATAAATGTGTGTGTGTGTATATATATATAGGTAGGTTTTCCCCTGACATTAAGTCCAGTCGTGTCCGACTCTGGGGGTTGGTGCTCATCTCAATTTCTAAGCCAAAGAGCTGGGGTTGTCCATAGACACCTCCTAGGTCATGTGGCTGGCATGACTGCATGGAGCGCTGTTACCTTCCCGCCGGAGCAGTGCCTATTGATCTACTCACATTTGCATGTTTCCGAACTGATAGGTTGGCAGAAGCTGGGGCAAACAACGGGAGCTCACCCCGTCCGCAGATTCGAACAGCTGTCCTCCCAATCAGCAAGTTCTGCAATATAGTGGCTTAATCCACTGCACCACTTCGGCTGCCATATATATGTATGTTTTATGCCAATTAGTATCATACCTCTGTCCTCTTTTTAAAGGGCATCTCTAAATGGCCGATCTTGAAAAAATAGTTTTCTGTGTCCTGAGTTCTAGTCTAGGTGCCTATGTTTTAAATTGGTTTGAATGAGCTTTAATCTGTCTTACTCTTATGTCTACATCTTTTAATATACAGTAGAGTCTCACTTATCCAAGCTAAACGGGCTGGCAGAAGCTTGGATAAGCAAATATCTTGGACAATAAGGAGGGATTAAGGAAAAGCCTATTAAACATCAAATTAGGATATGATTTTCCAAATTAAGCACCAAAACATCATGTTATACAGCAAATTTGACAGAAAAGTAGTTCAATACGCAGTAATGTTATGTTGTAATTACTGTATTTATGAATTTAGCACCAAAATATCATGATATATTGAAAACATTGACTACAAAAATGGCTTGGATAATCCAGAAGCTTGGATAAGCGAGGCTTGGATAAGTGAGACTCTACTGTATGTGGTTTTAGTGGTTTTCTGTTTTTATCTATGCATTTTTAATTATATTCCACCTCAATCCTTGAAAAATGGGTAAGAAATAAAATATAGGAATATCATCATCCTCATCGCTACTCAGAACTCCTATAAAGCAATAGGACAAAGCAATATGTTGCCTAAGTATTTCCTTCTTCCAGCCATGTTTTGGGTGTGGACACCAGGCATGGGCAAACTTGGGCCCTCCAGATGTTTTGGACTTCAACTCCCACAATTCCTAACTGCCTCAGGCCCTTTTCTTTCCCCCCTCAGCCGCTTAAATTATAAACTAAGGACACCCTACATTTGCAGTCACAATATGTTATGGTCCGTCCATAGACCGGCGGTACTTACCCTCTTCGGCAAATGATTTCCAGCGCGTCCAGATTGCCATGATACGCCACCAGCAGAGTTGGGGTCATCCCGTCCGTATCCGAAGTGTTCAGATCTTTCCTGGTGGCTTCCTTCAGCAATTCCAGGTTGCCGTCGGCAGCTGCATGGTGGTACCGGGTGGACATTGTTTCCCCCTTTCCAGGCCGATTCCTTTCACACTGTGCGATGGAGACACACGTCACAGCTTCTGATCAGAGGGAGGGTTAATTAATAATCCCTGACGAAGGCACCGGCTCCAACAAAATAGAAACGAAGAAGCAAAGGTCACTCCCAGTTATGGCTTATGCTTCGCAGGAAAACAATATAATGTCTCAGCTTTAATATGTGTTACGATGCCTTGGTTAGGGATTTTGTAATGCTATTTATTAGGAATACTAATTGTTTGCTTTTGGAGTTCACCGACATCCAGAGAGCACTGTGGACTCACACAATGATGGATCTGGACCAAACTTGGTATGAATACTCAATATGCCCAAATGTGAACACTGGTGGAGTTTGGAGAACATAGACTTTGACATTTGGGAGTTGTAGTTGCTGGGATTTACAGTTCACCTACAATTAAAGAGCCTCTTGAACCCCACCAACAATAGAATTGGACCAAAGGATAGGCGGAGAGTCTTCAGCCTTCTCTGCCAAATGGCTTGTCTAAGACTATCAGAAATATGTGTTTTCTGGTGGTCTTTGGCGACCCGTCTGAAGCCCCCTCGCGATCCCCAGGTTGAGAAATGCTGCTGTAAAGCAAAAGTAAAGATAGCAGGACAAGAAGGAGAAATGGGCCAGGCGATAAACAGGAACATTTGGGTGCAGGGAACTATCTTCTTGTCTCTTTTGGTGGGTGATATGTTCAGAAAACATTGGCAACCGAAATCCAGACCTGCCAGCCAGCGAGTCGTCATTTGGATGATACAAAAACTTGCACTCATTAGCCAAACATCCCCAATCTCTCCATTGAAAAACGGTTCGGCTGCAATTCTAAAGGGCCAAATCACTGGAATACAGTGCGATTTGCTTCTGCAGAAACCAATTTATGTATTGAGTTGTCGGGCCTGGAGCCAACACAATTCGGAAAGTTCACGTGCCATTTTTCAAACCTCCGTCCAATTATTATTATTATTATTATTATTATTATTATTATTATTATTATTATTATGACACAGCAAACAAGATAGATATCACAAAATCACAAGTCAAACACTTCCCAAGTGTCTAGGACTGTGTGATTTTTGGATGATGTGTGCCAGCTGCAAAAGGCCACCCTGCTGGGATCTGCACGCATCATTATTATTATTATTATTATTATTGGTGGCATTTCTTTCCCGCCCTTCTCACCCCGAAGGGGACTCAGAGCGGCTTACAATTTATATGTACATAAAAGGTAAAGGTAAAGGTAAAGGTTTCCCCTGACGTTAAGTCCAGTCGTGACCGACTCTGAGGGTTGGTGCTCATCTCCATTTCTAAGCTGAAGAGCCGGCATTGTTCATAGACACCTCCAGGTCATGTGGTCAGCATGACTGCATGGAGCGCCGTTACCTTCCCGCCGGAGCGGTACCTATTGATCTACTCACATTTGCATGCCTTCGAACTGCTGGGTTGGCAGGAGCTGGGGCTAACAGCGGGCGCTTATTCCGCTCCCGGGATTTGAATCTGGGACCTTTTGGTCCGCAAGTTCAGCAGCTCAGCGCTTTAACACACTGTGCCACAGGGGCCCCTTTATATGTACACACAATATATTATATTATTGGCATAGCAAAATATAAGCATTATATAAAGTAGAGTTTCACTTATCCAAGCTAGATGGGCCGGCAGGCGCTTGGATAAGTGAATATCTTGGATAATAAGGAGGGATTAAGAAAAAGACTATTAAACATCAAATTAGGTTATGATTTTACAAATTAAGCACCAAAACATCACGTTATACAACAAATTAGACAGAAAAAGTAGTTCAATGCGCAGTAATGTTATGTTGTAATTACTGTATTTACGAATTTAGCACCAAAATATCATGATATATTGAAAACATTGACTACAAAAATGGCTTGGATAATCCAGAGGCTTGGATAAGTGAGACTCTACTGTATTACTATATTGTACTATACCACTATGCTGCAATATTATTAGTAATATTACATGAATATATAATATACAATTATAATAATGTATTTTCCTGTGCAGGTCTATGACTGAAATAAATGATTTGATTTGATTGATTAATGGTGCATTATTATTATTATTATTATTATTATTATTATTATTATTATTATATTACATTATAATATTATTATCAATATAATGTGTCCATATATTATATTATTAGTATAACATAATATTAGTATTATATATTATTATATTGTTATTCATTTATCCTAATGAATCACCTTTTTCGCCTTCCCCTTTTGAGAATGAAGTCATTCGCACCTTGGAGCCTCTTTTCAGGGAAGGAAAAAAGAAAAGAAGGGACGCATTCTAGGCAAGCCGCCCTGCTTCTGGTTCAACACTTTCAAAAGAAGGGACAAAAAGGCTTCCATCCAAGCAACTTTCCTCTCCTCTAGACTTGATTCGATGGGCTAATAAAATACCGAAAGGGGACCTGGGGTGAGCTTTTCTCAACCAATTGACAGAAACAACAATGAAACCAATTAAGCTTTTTCCTTCCTCCTTGTATTTACTTTTTTGAATTTGTTCCTTCTGCTAGTGACTCAGTCAATTGAATGGTGACACAGGATACAGACCAAAAAAAATCCTTTCTGAAATTTTCATGGCTCAAAAACGATACCCTTAGTTTAGTGTGATTTGAGCCTCGGGCTTTAATTTTGGGAGATCTTGTGCCTTCCCAAACATTATGTAAAGTTTCTTAGACATTCATTGAAGCCGGGGCATTTGAGGTTTTTGTGTCTAATTAACGATCCAATTAGTGTCCAAATAATTTTATATTTAGCTCTGAAACAAGTAAACAGGTTGAATGACCTGGTCTGAAGAGCAAAGCCAGGATGCTTCTCAATTACAATTCCCAGAAACTCCCAGCTGGCAAGACCAGTTTGTGCAAACTGGGGATTTTAAGAGTTGTGGTCCAAAATAAGTTTTCCAGCTCTGCCAAAAAGTGAGCGAGAATTGTTGAACTGATGGTGCATAGTTTGTCAAATACTTACTTAGGTGATCCCTCGTCGTCTGAGTATGATGGCCTTCCAAGTGTAGTCTTGGCAGTGGATACGTAGGTGACTTTGGAGCCCTATTCTTGACCTGCATGTTTTTCTACGGTAAGGGCATCAGCTTCCAGGTGGAAAGTTGGCTTGACGCGCCTTTCTCTTGGCATGTTTCTCCCTTTTGCCCTCCATTTGTGTCTCTTCAAATTCCACAGCACTGCTGGTCATAGCTGACCTCCAGTTAGAGGTCAGGGCTCTAAGCAGCTGAGGGGGGAAAGGAAGGGGCCCGAGGCTGTTAGGAATGGTGGGAGTTGAAGTCCAAAACACCTGGAAGAGGGCCCAAGCTTGCACATGCCTGGTCTTTAGTCTTGTCTTCCAAAGAAGTCCTGGTCCTTCACCAAACTACAAATCCCTGGATTGCATTGCAATGAACTGCATCCATTCAACAGTGTAGAAGCAGCCTTGCAGTCCCATCAATCGCTTTCCCACCTGGGTCTAACGCCTGACAGGTGATGAAAGCATCCTCCTCCTCCTCCCCCCTTATCATCATCTCCATCCAGCTGTGTGTGGGTGGCAACTGCGCATGCGCATGGGCCAAAGTGAGACTATAAACACTCCTGTGGTTCCCTTCCTGCCTCAATGGGAACTTTGCATCAGTTGCCCAGCATGGGGTTGCACAGCTGTTGGGGTTTTTGCAATAGCCGGTAAATGGGACTTTCTAAAGTTTTTGGAGGGAGGGGAGAATAGGAGGCTGGGAGGGAACTGCAACATGTCATTTGCTTTAAAAAATAAATGAATTAAATCTATTTCTTTTTTTTCTTAGGGTGGTCTTCTTGCTTGGCTGCCTGGTAGAGTGTTTGCTCCATTCTGTGGCTTTAGATTTTGCAGGTAATGGAGCCTCTTTTATGTGGGTGAAGGGTTAAATAGTTCTAATAATAGTGATATTAATTAATAGTGTTATTAAAGTGTTAATAGTATTATTATTAATGTTAGTAATAGTGTTATTAAGTAATAGTGTTATTAATACTGTTGTTATTAATAGTGTTAATAAATAGTGTTATTAATCAATAGTGTTATTAATCAATAGTGTTATTATGTAATAAGTCAATTAATTAAAAGGATAAATAAAAAAACATCCCTCTGTCATCATGATGTATTAGAAAAGAAGCAGACCAAGCTAAATGGTTGTTTTTTTAATTACAGTATTTTGGAATCCCTATACAGTAGAGTCTCACTTACCCAACACTCGCTTATCCAACGTTCTGGATTATCCAACACATTTTTGTAGTCAATGCTTTCAATACATCATGATATTTTGGTGCTAAATTCATAAATATAGTAATTACTACATAGCATTACTGCGTATTGAACTACTTTTTCTGTCAAATTTGTTGTTAAACATTGTATTTTAGTGCTTAATTTGTAAAATAACTTAATTTGATGTGTAATAGGCTTTTCCTTAATCCCTCCTTATTATCCAACATATTCACTTATCCAGCGTTCTGCCAGCCTGTTTATGTTGGATAAGTGAGAGACTACTGTATTTGCATATACTGTACATTCATAGTGAGATACCTTGGAAGTGGGACCCGAGTCCAAAACCCCTGAAGGGCCAAAGTTTGCCCAAGACCTTGCAAAACTCCCAGGATTCCACAGCATTGAGTCATAGAGGGACAAAACTGCCTTTATTGTATATATATAGAAATTAAATAATATTGTATATATATACCTTATAATACATCTTCTATTATGGCTTATTTATTATTTCGCTTCTCTCTCTCAAAGGAAACTCAAAGCAGCTACAGTAGAGTCTCACTTATCCAAGCTAAACGGGCTGGCAGAAGCTTGGATAAGCGAATATCTTGGATAATAAGGAGGGATTAAGGAAAAGCCTATTAAATATCAAATTAGGTATGATTTTACAAATTAAGCACCAAAACATCATGTTTTACAACAAATTTGACAGAAAAAGCAGTTCAATACACAGTAATGTTATGTTGTAATTACTGTATTTACAAATTTAGCACCAAAATGTCATGATATATTGAAAACATTGACTACAAAAATGGCTTGGATAATTTGGAAACTTGGATAAGCGAGTGTTGGATAAGTGAGACTCTACTGTATTTTGCTTCTCTCTCAAAGGAAACTCAAAGCAGCTACCTACTCCCTCCATAATTAGTGTGTAATTTCATACAATATTTCAATTATATTTATATAAATATAAATATCCTGCTTCTTCTCTTTCAAAGGAGACTCAAATTATTATTAAGTGCTATTCAATCCTAATAATCCCTAAAGTCATTCTGGTTTTAATATCATCTGGATTTGTACAGTGTGAGGGTGCAAGGAAGGGTTCATGAATGTGATGGCTGAACCCGCTTGTTTATGGCTATGTTCTTCATATGACTCACCTCTTGAGTTTGCATTGTGTTTTTCCTTGCTTTCAATTAGAACTTGAGTGATACATCTGTAAGAAAGCATTGAAGTGGTGACATCTGAAACTACCACTTCAGTGCCAGAAGGCTATTCTTGTCTTCTAGAAGAGGAAAAGCTGGACTCTTAGGCAGCTGCCCAACACCTGGCTTTTAATACTCAGTCCTCTTGGTCTCCTGAGTAGTGGGAACTATAGCTGTTTGTGGAAGTGGACATCCCAGCCACACAGACATACATATTTTCACTTTTATTATGTGTATACTCGGGCTGTGGCGCAGGCTGGAGAGCAAGCCAACTGCAACCAGCTGCAGTGAATCACTCTGACCAGGAGGTCATGAGTTTGAGGCCCGCTCGGAGCCTGTTTGTCTTGTCTTTGTTCTATGTTAAAAGGCATTGAATGCATTGAATGTGATCCGCCCTGAATCCCCTTCGGGGTGAGAAGGGCGGAATATAAATGCTGTAAATAAATAAATAATATACATAATATGATATGGATATACAGTAGAGTCTCACTTATCCAACATAAACGGGCCAGCAGAATGTTGGATAAGCAAATATGTTGGATAATAAGGAGAGATGAAGGAAAAGCCTATTAAACATCAAATTAGGTTATGATTTTACAAATGAAGCACCAAAACATCATGTTAGACAACAAATTTGGCAGAAAAAGTAGTTCAATATTCAGTAATGCCATGTAGTAATTACTGTATTTATGAATTTAGCACCAAAATATCATGATATATTGAAAACATTGATTACAAAATGCGTTGGATAATCCAGAATGTTGGATAAGCGAGTGTTGGATAAGTGAGACTCTACTGTAGTTCAAACTGTGCAGCACAAAGAGGAGTACATTCTGTTGCTTGAGTCAAAAGCTATGTTCTTCCTGTTTTTTCTTCTTTCAGGTTCGATATCTTGCCATGATGATCAATTCCAAATCAGGCTTCCTAAGGAATCTGAAAATGTAACTTCTTGGCAAGTAGAAATACTTGGTATGTCGTATAGTACTAGTTGTGGTCCATTCTCTTTCTATCTTGCATTTGCTTGTGTTGTTGCTCCATATTTTCTGCCTGTTTGTCCTTAGGTGCCAATGGGGAAGAAATTCAGGACTGTCAGTATGTTGTGGACCTTGAAAAGCAAACGGTGACTGCCGAGTATGAGAACTGCACAAGCCTGGAGGTATCTGTGCTCTTTAATTATACCTTCGGGAGCCAATGTATTTTCACTACAATATGTATGACTTTACTTTCCACAAATATCTATGGCGCCCAGTGATTAGGAATAATGAAAATTCCAAGAATAAGTCTTTATTTTCTTTAAGCATCCTTCCCATTAACTGTGCTTCTCAAGACCTATCCCATGTGTTCCAGAATTGCAACCCCTATGTTTGCTCACTCTTCGTTTCTCTAATACTGGCTGCAAATGATGAAACCTGGTGGAAGTGTGGGCTGAAGGTGGGATCTGGGGGCATGCCTTATTGTCTGGTTGCTGTATCTTGGTGCACTCTCTACCTGCAGCATAACAAGCGCCGCCTGAGATTTCGGCTGCAGTTCAACGATACAGCGACACAGGAACTGAAGAACGAAACATACGACGTTGGCTGTGTTGCCGACCAGGCGGACGAGGCGTCCCTCTCCCAAAGCTTCAACCGTGCTACAAACTGCACCAAAGACTTCATGGCTGTAAGTGCAAGTTACATGGCTGGTGACTGGCCTGAAGAAAGGTTGCTGGTTTGAATCTGGGGAGCGTGGTGAGCTCCCACTGTTAGCCCCAGCTTTTGCCAACCATGCAAATGTGAGTAGATCAATAGGTCCCGCTCTGGTGGGAAGGTAATGGCGCTCCATGCAGTCATGCCAGCCACATGACCTTGGATGTGTCTATGGACAACACTGGCTCTTTGGCTTAGAAATGGAGATGAGCACTAACCCCCAGAGTCAGACACAATTGGACTTAATGTCAAGGGAAAACCATAACCGTTAGCTTTTATTTTACAACTCCTTATAGAAGAGACTAGCTGTGCCCGGCCACGCGTTTCTGTGGCGTTGTCTGGTGGTGTTGGTGAGAAATTGTTGAGTTAGTGGTGGTATTGAATGTCTGTTGTATGGTTGTCTTGATGTTTAGTATGCACACTGAAGTGGATTATATGGCAGTGTGGAGTCAAGATAATCCAGTTCAAAGCAGATAATATAAGATTATAAATGGGTTATATACCTGTGTGGAAGGGCCTTGAGTCTACACTGCCATATAATTCAGTTAAAATCTGATAATCTGTGGAAGAGGCCTAAGTGAGGCCTAACTGTGCCTGTCCCCTGGGCTGAGGAGGTTGCTAGGAGACCAAGTGGGCAGAGCTTAGCCTTCAAACTGGCAGCAATTGGATAAAAACTATTATTCCTCTCCTTGTAATTAGGACTTTATTTTTCTTTTTGTTGTATCAACCTAAAGCCGTGAATGATGGGTTGTGTTGTCAAATTTTGAGGTTGGGGGCCCTGTAGTTGTTTTGTCCGCTGCCCTGATGCCATCACTCTTTTATATATATAGATAGATGATGCAATTTGCATATATATCTATGTACATATTTACTGTCGTTCTGTGCATTTCTCCTGTAAGGTCTCTCTCCTCGTTCCAAAGCTGGTTAACACTCAAACATTCCCTCTTATCTTTTCAGGTTACATTCCCAAGACTCATTCCCAGCTTCCATGACGAATATACGGTATGTAATTCATTATGAATAGAGAGCAACGTTTCCTTCAATTTTGTATGTTTTGTGCAAACCTAGGAACATGAGACAATTTATTTTTCAACCTACTGGTTCAGGACACCCTGTTTTTGCCAAGCACAAATTATGCAAGCCAATATATGCTTGTCTTGTCCTGTATTGCAGATCGCAGGGTCTCGGATGGAGTGGATTGTATCGATTGACGACGGGACAAAAGAGCACAGCCTAAGCCTTCGGCAAGCCATACAGCAGGGCTACACTTTTCTTATGGATGGCAACCAGATTATCATCAGAGTCCCCTTCAATGCCAGAGGAGTTGCTACATACAAGGTATGGGAAATGTTGTCTTGTAACTTCAGGTTGTTGCTGGCAACCCTCTCACGTGGTTATTCCTAACAGACTGAGTTTATTGTTGCCTTCCTTTAAGTCTGAGAGGCTGTGAATTGCCCAAGTTGGTTTGCATGGCCACGTAGGGATTCAAACCTTGGTCCAGACTTCAAATGACACTGCCCTAATAGACACGAGTGCATTGCTTGTACTTGTGACTTTGTCTTGAAATGAAATAATCTTGTTTGGTCTGTCTTTCCTGTGGCCTGCCCAGATGAACTGGAAGAAAGCACTGGGAAATCAGGCCTGCTTTTGTCACAGGACAGGTCTTGTTATGTGACTTCTAGTAATGTCAGGGCTGTATTTGATGTGTTACAGCAAGATGGCCATGTCCTGTACACGGTGGCGCTCAAACTTACCTATGGACCTCCTGAACAACGGCTCACGGTGGAGTCAAGAATGATCTGTGCTCCAGGTAGCTAACAAAGCAATATATGTCTCTCATCTTTCTCTGTTGCTTCTAAAATAATCTGTTAGGATTTAATAAAGTTGGGCTAATCCGGAGATTATGACTTTTGCAAGGAGTGCATCCCTAAAATGTGTCCAGACAGCTTTGGCTGTTAGCATTGTAAATATTACTGTAAATAAAGTCTTTAGTACCGCTGGGATCAGCAGATAAGATTGACTGAGCTGTCGTTCTTTGTCGGTGCCACTTTGCTGTTGCTGAGTGGTCTGACGGATGAGCAGAGGTGAGACCTGACTCATCAATCAGTCAGGACGCCGGTTCCCTGACAAAAATTGGTTCTTCACACTTCCACATCAGTCTGTGGGTTTCTTTAAATGCATAGCATACCTACATTTAATTTTTTCACATCTGTCAACAATTCTGAACCAATAACCGTTGTAACATTGAAAGTGCGTGAGTAACTTTAACATTTTGTACCACATAGTAGTACAGGGGCCACAGTGGCGCAGCGGATTAAACTGCTAAGCTGCTGAACTTGCAGAAGGTCAGCGGTTTGAATCCATGGACGTGGTGAGCTCCCATTATTAGCCCCAGCTTCTGCCAACCTAGCAGTTCGAAAACATGCAAATGTGAGTAGATCAATAGGTACTGCTTCGGCGGGAAGATAATGGCGCTCCATGCAGTCACACCGGTCACATGACCTTGGAGGTGTCTGCAGACAACGCCGGCTCTTTGGGGGTGGTGCTCATCTCAATTTCTAAGCCAGAGTCGGACTCGACTAGACTAAATGTCAGGGTAAACGTTTACCTTAACCGAGTAGTACAGGGAGTATGGTCAGCTCCAATGAAAACTAATTCCACAGAAGTACCTGCTTTGAAGTAATATCTATAGGAGTTCTTTACAAAATGGTTCACTAGAAAGACTCCACTCTCTGTTCATCCCTTTAGGACCAGCAACATGCAATTCCACTCATATGACAATCACCATCCCAGCCTTCCCAGGAATACTGACAGCTGTCAGTCTGGATGATAAGAACATTCCTCTGAACCAGTTTCAAGCCAGTGGAATTGGCATAGACACAAGGAGAGGGCTGCAGCTGTTCATCAGCAAGAGAGACCTGAAATCTCAGGTAAACCTTTCTATTAGACTGGAGATGGATAATCATGTATCCTTGCATGGCAGGGGGTTCGGCTGATCTCTTCCAAATCTATTAGTCTATGAAATTTTGCAGGAGAAATGCTACTGAGACCCCATCTACACTGTCATATAATGGCAGTGTAGATTCAGCCGGAGAGAAATCTAGCCACAGTGAAATGTCCTAGTTGAAGAAGGGATGGATACTATACATTGATACTATGATGACTGTCTCAATGGGACAATGTTGTCCAGATTAGGGAGATGGTGGTACTATTCCATTGGGTCTTGGTCATATCTCAGAGCAACGTAAAAAAAGGAAAGTATGGTATATAACATGTAAGTACTGTAGATGATGTAATATTATCTTCTATATAAACAATTTTTAGTGGCACTTGTTATACAAGCTGCAAATGAAGGGAATTATGGTGTTGTATTTAACATCAATATAAACTTGGTATCCAGGAGCTACTCTAAGAAGAACTTATACAGATGTTATATTAATTACTGAACTATCTTTTTCCACGCTCCAGCAACACTTGAGAAACACTATCAAGAGGGCAGTAGATTCTTCTTATTTTTCATTTACTCGATTTGACAAGATTGAAATCAAACTAGAGACTACAACAGCTTTATGTTAAGGCTTATGTGAAGGGTTGCCTTATTGTACATCTGCATGTTAAGAACTGTTTATTTGACTCGATTCAATACTGAGACAGCAATTTTGATTATTATTATGAAGTCAACTATAAGACTTTGCTTTTTATTTCTATTTGACAATATTGGCGCTTAAACCATAAATAGGAATAGTTTTTCCATAATACCTTTGCAAGTGTTGCTAAGGGTATTCCTTTGTGTTAAGAACTACACTAATGTAATGAATGAGAACACAAATAGTGGATACCTTGAGTAAAGTATTCATTGCAATATATACCACTACTAAACGTAAGAGATTCCATAGGGACGGGGCTATGATCTACCACTGTTTCTAGCCAAACCCAGTTTATATTGATGTTAAATACAACACCATAATTCCCTTCATTTGCAGCTTGTATAACAAGTGCCACTAAAAATTGTTTATATAGAAGATAATATTACATCACCTACAGTACTTACATACTATATACCATACTTTCCTTTTTTTTACGTTGCTCTGTAGATTACAGACACCTTGGTTATATCTTGCCTGGAATCTGTGTCCAGTTCTGGACACTACAATTCAAGAAGGTTAAGTTGGAATATATGCAAGTGTATATGTAACTTATCAGACATCAGGAGTTCAGATGCATCCCTTTGAAGATGCCACCTGGAGCTGGAAGCAATTGAAGTAACTGATGAAGTGACTGGAAATAGTGCATGGTGGATTATCAACTTTCAATACGGCTGCCTCTCCTCCTCTAACCAAATAGGCAATGCTAAATCTTCTCCCTGTCCTTATTTCAGCTCTACAGAGATGACGACTGCTCAGGCTTCCGGACATACTCCTCAGCCTTGAAACTCAAATTTGATTACCACGGAGAGATGGCAACAATGGTTACTTTCCCAGAATGTCCTTGTGAGCAAGATGCACCAATAGGTAAGGACTTCCTATCTCTCATGAACTACGTAGTTGACAGCATCTCAAAGATGGGCCCTGAAAACGTAAAGGATGAGCCAAGGATGCCTGTGACCTTCCCTGTGTTTGGGGCTTCAACTCCCAGTTTGCATGACCTATGTAGACATTGTGCCTGGAAAGTTGTTGCAGTTGGCCTTTAAAACTATTTGTTGACTGGAGGGGAATATCTAAATTAATTTCCCTAAAATCAGGTGTTCCAGATTCTTTGGAGTGCGACCTGAAGGCAAGCCTAAACTCAAGCAGTGGTTCCCAATTGGCAATATATGTTCCTCTGGTGGAATCAAGGTCTAGGCAAGGGAAGTGTAAATAGCCTGAAAGCACCAAGTCCTGACTGATCTTGAAAGCTAATAATAATAATAATAATAATAATAATAATAATACTTTATTTATACCCTGCCATCATCTCTCCAACGGGGACTCGGGGCTGCTTACATGGGGCCATGCCCAAAACCATACAATATGACAGAATATAAAACAACATATCATAACACAATTTAACAATACAATAAATAATAACATACATTACAACCCAAAATTCAAAAAAGCAATAAAAACCAGGGCAGGCCACATGAACACTAAGTTAAAACTCGGTGAGAAAGACATATGAATAAAACCACGGGGAGCAGGGACATAAAATAGTGGAACAGTCTAGAGCAGGGGTCCCCAAACTAAGGCCCGGGGGCCGGATGCGGCCCATCGAAGCCATTTATCCGGCCCCCACGGCACAAGGGCAAAAGGGGGTTGGGCTAAATGACCCAAGAGGTCTCTTCTTCTCTTAAAACCATTATTATTATTATTATTATTATTATTATTATTATTATTATTATTATTATTATAAACACAACAAGATGAGTCCACAGCAGACACTCTGCTGGCTGTTGTATTGGATCACACGTCGGACACTTCCCAAGTGTCTAGGACTGTGTGATGTATCGGCGAATAATGCGTGCAGATCCCAGTAAGGTGGCCTTCTGCAGCTGACAGATGGTAATTTTGTTAGCGCCGATTGTGTTTAAGTGCAGGCCAAGGTCTTTAAGCACTGCACCCAATGTGCCAATCACCACTGGGACCACCTTGACTGGCTTGTGCCAGAGTCTTTGTAATTCGATCTTTAAATCCTCATATCGTGTCAGCTTTTCCAGTTGTTTGTCCTCAATCCTTCTGTCACCTGGGATTGCAACATTGACAATCCATACTTTGTTTTTTAACACAATTGTGAGGTCAGGAGTATTGTGTTCCAAAACCCTGTATTATTATTATTATTATTATTATTATTATTATTATTATTATTATTATTATTTATTAACAACATTGAGGCTGGGTGGCCATCTGTCAGGGGTGCTTTGCTTGTGCTTTTGGTGCACAGAGGCAGAAGGGGGTTGGACTAAATGGCCCAAGGGGTCTCTTCCAACCCTCTTTATTATTATTATTATTATTATTATTATTATTAACATTGAGGCTGGGTGGCCATCTGTCAGGGGTGCAGTGCTTGTGCTTTCGGTGCACAAAGGCAGAAGGGGATTGGACTCAATGGCCCAAAGGGTCTCTGCCAACCCTCTTTTTTATTATTATTGTTCTTCTTATTATTAATTATTGCTCAGTGGCCAACTATAGTCCGGTCCTCCAATGGTCCGAAGGATCATGATATGGCCCCCTGTTTAAAAAGTTTGGGGACCCCTGGTCTAGAGGATAGATATCCCAAGGGAATAACCAAAGAACGATATGACAGTTACTCTCCAAAGGCACACCGGAAGAGCCAAGTTTTTAAGTCTGTCTTAAAGGCTAGCAAATTGGGGGCCTGCCTAATCTCAATGGGCAGTGAATTCCACAATCGGGGGCCACAGCAGAAAAGGCCCTCTCCCTTGTTCCCACAAACGGGCCTGAGATATAGGCAGAGGCGACAGGAGAGCCTCCCCTGACGATCGAAGAGATCGGGCGGGTTTATGATAGGAGATACGGTCACTAAGGTAGGCGGGTCCCAAACCGTTTAGGGCTTTATAGGCGATAATCTGCACCTTGAATTGGGACCGGAAAATGAACGGCAGCCAGTGGAGCTCCTTGGACAAGGGAGTAGATCTTTCCCTGTAGCTCGCTGAGCGCTGGACCAATTGTAATTTCCGGGCCATCTTCAAGGGAAGCCCCACGTAGAGCGCATTACAGTAGTCCAGCCTAGAGGTAACGAAGGCATGGACTACCGTGGTCAAGTCAGACTTCACGAGGTATGGTCGCAGTTGGCGCACAAGTTTGAGTTGTGCGAAGGCCCTCCCGGCCACCGCCGACACCTGAGCTTCAAGCGTCAACGCTGAATCCAGGAGGACCCCCAAACTGCGGACCTGTGATTTCAGGGGGAGTGCAACCCCGTCCAGCACAGGTTGCCACCCAATACCCCGATCAGACGAGCGACTGACCTGGAGGGCCTCTGTCTTGTCAGGATTGATCCTCAGCTTGTTCCTCCTCATCCAGTCCGCCACAGCGGCCAGGCACTGGTTCAGCATCCGGGGGGCTTCCTTGGAGTCAGATGGGAACGAGTAGTGGATTTGCGTGTCATCTGCGTAGAGATGGCAACACCCTCCAAAACTCCGGATGACCTCTCCCAGCGGTTTCATGTAGATGTTGAATAGCATGGGGGATAGGATAGACCCTTGCGGGACCCCACAGGTCAAAGGCCAGGGGTCCGAGCAGGTGTCCCCCAGCTTCACCATCTGGGAACGGCCCTCCAGGAAGGACCGGAGCCACCGAAGACTGTGCCACCAAGCCATCAGAGCTAGATGGTTCTTGAATGGGGATGTCAAGGAATAACAGGCCCTATATAGACTTCATTCCAGAGGAAGGGACTAGCAAAACTACCTCTGAATATTTCTTGCCTTGGTCAGAAGGATACTTTGCCCTGGCAACATCAATTTAATGTTCTTTAATAGAGGTTTGGTCCCAGATACAGAAATCTATGGCAAGGATAGGGATTTCTACACCTCAAAAAAAGGAAGAGTAGTTCAATATATTTTGGTAGATATTTTAAAAATCAGAATTCATATATTCACATGTAAAATGAATCAGCGAAGTCAAATAATAATAATAATAATAATAATAATAACTTTATTCTTATACCCCACCCCATCTCCCCGAAGGGACTCGGGGCGGCTTACATGGGGCCTTGCCCAATACAAACAATGTAACAACAACAACAAGACAATAAAACAGATATCCCAACAATAAAAACATCAGCATCAATAAAACAGTCATAAACATCAACATACAGAATAAAACGTTAAAAACAGGAGACTAATACATGGATCTGGGCCAAAGTGCAGAATATTTCAAAATGGGGAGAGGTAGGTATTATAACAGTAGATAACAGCATTGTGAACCTCTTGAAGACCTCTGGAAAGCTTATTCCAAAATGCAGTCATGTCTACTTTGTGTATAAGGTAAAGGTAAAGGTTTCCCCTGACGTTAAGTCCAGTTGTGTCCGATTCTGGGGGTTGGTGCTCATCTCCATTTCTAAGCCAAAGAGCCGGCATTGTCTGTAGACACCTCCAAGGTCGTGTGGCCATGGGCATGACAGCATGGAGCGCCGGTACCTTCCTGCCAGAGCAGTACCTATTGATCTACTCACATTGGCATGTATAAGGAAGGAGAAATGGCCAGTTTTGTTGGCAGTTGTGGGTGAAAAACTGAGAACTCTTTACTAGCTGTAATATATGCAGAGGAAGTGTTCTGATGCACTCTAAAGTACATACATACAGTAGTTATAAAATGCTTAAAACTATGCATTTGTAGTATGTCTCTTAACTTGAGCACCAGACATGAAAACTGTGAGATAAGGTGCACTTCATGTCTGACTGAGGCACCAGTCTAAAGAAGCTTTTCTAGACAATAGTTGAAGAAAAACAATGCTCAGCTCTGTCAACTGCCATAATGTGTAAGTAGTCTGCTGTTGGCAAAAGCTGGATGTTTGTTAAAAAGTTGAAATCTCTCACAAGAGAATGGAAAGTACTGCTGCTGCTTTTTCTTCTCCCTGGAGGCCAGCCGCTAGGCTGTGTGAAGCTTATTGGCAAATGAGCCCAAAGTGTTCCAAAGCAGGCTCTGCCACACAATAAGGAAGACAGAACATCTTTTAACGTTAAGAGAGAGAACTTGGCTATATACAAGAGGACTAAAAAGAAAATCAAGTCCAAAACACCTGCAGGGCTGAAGTTTGCCCATGCCTGATGTATAGGCTCTCTCCCAGGAGTGCTAGACAAGGGCAGGATGGACACAAACCATCTTCGTGTCCCTAGCCATTTTTTCCTCCCCAGATTTGCCCTCTCTTTACACATTTTAGCAAAGCAAATACCTGTTTTAGCTCCAGCATTGTTTTGATGATATGTGGCAAGAAAGGGCTTGAGTATAGTAGGTTTAAGCATGCTCTTCGAATGTTTGGATTAGTTGCATCTCCATGACTGGATATTGGGAATGGCAATAAAAATAGTGGTTGAGAACTCTTCCTTTGACCAGGATCTCCTTTTCAATTGTAAACTTTTGCGGGTGGGATTGCAGGCTACTGGGAAATGATGTTGAAACCAAAAGTTGGTAAATACTTACTGGGGTGGGTGGGTTGGTGAGTGAATGGGTGGCTGGGGTAGTTGCTATTTTATTTCTCATGGTTTGAGCGATTGCTTGCAGAGAAGGGTGATGGAATTGGGGTGAAGGTTGCTGGCTGGCTGTCCTTTCTAGGAAGAGCCTGGCTCCTGTGTTGACTTGTCTTCTCGCTCTGCTCCAGCCGCTATATGCACCCAGGATGGCCACATGGAGTTTGACGTCCACAGCGACAGCACGAGGCCGGCACTAAACCTGGATACGCTCAAGCTGAAGGACCCTTCCTGTGGTCCAGTCTTCAGATCTCCTTCCAACAATATGGTTCACTTTCGTGTGCCACTGAATGGGTGCGGGACCCGGCAGAAGGTGCGTTCCTTTAAACCTCCTGATCTTGACCCATTTAGACTCTGAGGGCTGAGGAATTGGGCACCAAACCTGGCTGTCCTGTGGCTCCATTTGGCTCTTCCCTAGTACACAATTATAACGTATAGAAAAACCACAAACAAAGTTATAAGCATGGCATTATACTAAATTTCCTTTGACCTGAAGCTTGTTTGTTCTTAAGATGAAAAGCACATGTCTTCATTTTGGATGGATTAGGAATCATCTGATTTTCCCTGTAATAGGCAGGGTTTTTTTTCCGTGTCAGGAGCAACCTGAGTTGCTTCTGGTGTGAGAGAATTGGCTGTCTGCAAGGACATTGCCCAGGGGACGCCCGGATGTTTTGATGTTTTACCATCCTTGTGGGAGGTTTCCCTCATGTCCCCACATGGAGCTGGAGCTGATAGAGGGAGCTCATCCGCGTTCTCCCCGGGTTGGATTCGAACCTGGCAGCCTTCAGGTCAGCAACCCAACCTTCAAGTCACAAGGCTTTTATCCCCTAGGCCACCGGAGGCTCCTTGTAATAGGCAGTAAGAGCACCTAAGTTTCTTACTTTGGTTCTTACTGTAATAGGCAGTAAGAGCACCTAAGTTTCAGAGAGCTTCTGTTCAACCATTTCAAAGCTCTCTGCTTAAGCAGTGATGGCACGATCATCAGCATAGATGAAACTAAGGTTTAATGGCTGGCAATGAATGCTTGAAGCTAAGATGCTGTTGTTTTTGGTCCCATGCTTTTGACTTTGGCCCTAGGTGCTCCTAAACTGGATTCCCCTACAACTTTTATGAAATTGAATTTGGCCTCCCTGGCTGACATTGATCTCTCACTGTTTGAATGCACTTTTCTTGTATTTGCAGTTTGAAGGTGAGAAGGTTATATACGAGAACGAGGTGAGTGCCCTTTGGGTGGATCTCCCACTGCGCTGGATCTCCAGAGACAGTGAATTCAGGCAAGTGCCCAGTCCTGCCCAATGGTTCCCATCAAGCTGGTTTGTCTTTGAAGATAATGTGATGGCAGAGGTTGACTAGACCCCTGATCCACAACAGGTTTCGACTACCTATTGTCTTCATCTGGTGGTAGGGTTTTTGTTACTTAGTTCAAACAATTCAAGAATGTAATCCATGGAATGTAGAATCTTTCGTAGATATCGTGGAACAAAGTGTTCTGTTTCCAAGCAATGATACTCTGCATTCAGGTTTTATTCTACTGAGAGTAGAATACTACTGGATTGGGGATCTATTCATCCTTTATGAAGAATCAAGAAAATAAACAAGAACGTTTACTACATTGTGAATGCAACCATTCATTATACTGTGAATGCAACAGTTTGATTGTGATTTGTAACCACTTACCTGGCATTTATATTCATTTATTGTACATAATGCAATGTTTAATGATATCTAATACACTGTTATTATTCCATAAGTAGGTACTTGTCAGTTCAAACCGCAGACTCCATGTCATTAGATAGTAAAGCCGTTTTTGTCTGCACTTTAAAGGAGCTATCCAAAGTGCTGAACCCATTTAGATGATAAGTGTTGTCAAAGGCTTTCATGGCAGGAATCACAGGGTTGTTGTGTGTTTTCCAGGTTGTATGGCCATGTTCCAGAAGTATTATCACCTGATGTTTCACCCACATCTATGGCAGGCATCCTCAGAGGTTGTGAGGTATGTAGATGTGGCCGAAACGTCAGGAGATAATACTTCTGGAACATGGCCATACTGCCCGGAAAACACACAAGAACCCATTTTGAAGAAGCTCATTTAAAGTCCAGCCAAAACTGGGAGTGATGTCATGACTCTCCTTTCTAAGGGAGCCAGCATTTGCCACTTAGAACCCATGGCATCAATAAAGATGCACATTGGAAAAACATATTGGAAATGTGCATGAATTTCCATGCAGCTTGCACTACCTTGCATCCAAAGGGAGAACTAGGAAGAAATCTAACAGAATAGCAACTGAGAGATCTTCTCATCCCTTGCAGAGCCATCGCTCCATGTAACGGTCTCTGTTCTTCCGGTCTGGTTTCATGCAGGCTGACCGTGATGTGTGCCTATGGGAGTGATGATGCGTCGCTGAATATCAAGATGAGCAGCCTTCCGCCTCCGGAGTCTGTTGTAAACCAAGGTCCGCTCTCTCTGATCCTCCTCATCTACCCAGGTGAGGGTTTTGGAGAATGCACATCTGGCCTTTAGCATGTCTCTGTCCACTTTTGCAGGTATAGCTTTTGTGCTGGACTTGGGATCAACCGCTTGCAAGTCATGGTTGCCACAACTATTTGAACAAAGGTTCCATTTAGTTCTCAGGGTATTGCAGAAGAAATTATACCCTCCCTCTTAAGCTGCCTCAACGGTCTCCTTGCTTTGTCTTACAGATGGCTCTTACGCCTACCCTTACAGTGACGACCAGTATCCCATTGTAAAATATCTGCGGCAGCCCATTTTCCTGGAAGTGCAGGTGCTCAACCGTAATGACCCAAATATCCACCTGATGCTGGATGACTGCTGGGCTTCGCTATCAGTTGATCCATCTTCCTTGCCACGTTGGAACATTGTGGTCGATGGGTAAGGGAGTGTGACAAGATAGCACTGTTCTAGAAGATAGTAGGAGTCCTGAGCAAAGTGTTTTATAGGCTCTGCCCCATTGCCCTTGTGCCAGCTGGACTGCTGACCTGAAGGTTGGGTTGCTGACCTGAAGGTTGCCGGTTCAAATCCACAAGACGGGGTGAGCTCCCATCTGTCAGCTCTAGCTTGCAGAGACACGAGAGAAGCCTCCCAGCAGGATGGTAGCACATCCGGGCATCCTCTGGGCAACGTTTCTGTAGACGGCAAATTCTCTCACATCAGAAGCGACTTGCAGTATGTTGTCAAGTCACTTCTGACACAATAAAAAACATCAGTTGAGTTTCAAGGCTTTGTGGGGACTTGAATGGGAATCTCAGCCCAATGCTCAAATGTTTGCCAGCTAATAATAATAATAATAATAATAATAATAATTTTATTCTTATACCCCGCCCCATCTCCCCGAAGGGACTCGGGGCAGCTTACATGGGACCAAGCCCGAATAGAACAATAAAAACAAGACAAGAAACCAATGAAACCAATAATCAAACCATAAAAATAAGTCATAAAAACCACATACAAGAGAAAATGTTAAAATCATGGATAAAGTTCAAAGAATCTAGGCCAAAGTGCTAAGAATGCAAATAAATCATATCATCAAGGGAAGGAATTCTCAACTGAAATTGAGAATTCAACCTTTCTGTATTGTGTCACTTGGCTTCCATAGGTGCGACTATGAACTTGACAACTACAAAACGGTGCTCCATCCTGTGGGCCCCGCCGTTAGCTATGCCAACTTCCGCCAGAGATTTGAAGTGAAGGCGTTTGCATTTGTTTCCAATGGCAAAGCACTGCCCAGCCTGGTTAGTCACATACCTGGGAAGCTCTTTTGATCTGCAATTTCAGCAAGTAGTAGACACTGGACAGAGATAGTCCAGGGATGTGTTGTCGAAGGGCACCATAGAGCTGTAAGTTTTCTTTCATTGTGTTTTCCTGAGTTGGTTGGTTCATTTCACATGTGTATATCATTAGCTTTGAACAAAAACATTGCGGAAACATGTTGAGAGAGAACCTATCATGTCAATTTGTTTTAATGTTCTGCCTCAGGCACCAAACTCTCCGTTAAAGAAGTCGTGCCCATGAAACATATCTGCTTTGTTAACGGAGGTCGGCTCATATTTGAGCCTTATTCTATTCCACTTTCTGTCTTGTTTCCTGTGATAATGGTGCATGGTGAAGTGACTCATGTGTTTGTTTCTCCCATTAGGTATACTTCCACTGCAGTGTTCTCATCTGTGACCGGCTTCACCCAGACTCCCCGCTGTGTTCAACCAGGTGCCCTCGTCCTTCTAGAGACAGAAGAGGTAACTCACTTAATGAAAGTCTTTTCAAAAATAAGTGCAGGATGGTGTTCTTGAAAGACCTTTCCTTTGGCTCCTTATGGCTGCTTTAAGTGCTTTCAGAATTTCAGAAAACCCATTGCTTTACTCCGTGGACCACCAGTGGTCTGCAAGAACTAAAATATGGTCCTCAGCCTCACATTTACTACTATGGATAATAACACAGCCCAACCAAATAATTTTATTTTCTTGGTGTCTTTGTTTTTAAGCCTGTTACTGGGGTTATTTGGGGTGTTTATTCAAAAAATTGCATTGGATAGACCACATCAACTTTAGATGATTAAATATGGCTTTCTGTGGGTGAACAGATGGCAACTACTGGGTGGCATATGCTCTATCACCCATGGTAGTGGATAATGGAGCTGGAATCCAACATCGGGATGGCCTCATGCGGCACATGTTTGTGTTACAGCTTGCTTTTTTACTCTGCCCATTGGGTGAGCAATTGAATACTTCATGCAGTCTTCATCCAGCCTGGTGTTCTCCTAATGCATTGGGTTGTGATTCTTACCATTTTGACCTGGAACCCAATTCCAATCTGGAATGGATCCTATGGAATACATTCCATGAATTGAATAGAATTAAGTCTTATTTTCAGGGGATGCCTTATTTTTCCATGAAGACTAATTTACATTTATTGTTGAACAAAAAATGAACATTTATTATATTCTGTACAGTAGTTGTCATCAAAAACCAGCACAACCAGAATCCAATCAAGAATTTCTTGTTACTACCATTATTTCCATGTACAACAATCTACTATATGTTCCTTTACCGATCCTGCATGCTCTGGTGTTCTGTTTGGCAGGCATGCTTCCAAACAATAACTTTGCTAGGTCTTATTCGGGGAAGGCCTTATATTTAGCAATTCAACAAAACCTCTACTAGGTCTTATTTTATGGGGATGTCTTATTTTCAGGGAAACAGGGTATTAGGAGACAGGGCGGGTCCAGGGGAGGGGCGGGGCCTCTTCCCAAGTGCCGGAGACAGGGCTGAGCACCTGTTAGGACATAGGGGGCGGAGCTAGAGGAGTGGGGTGTGGCTTCTTCCTAAGAGCCTGAGACAGGGCTGAGAATCTATACCTCTCCTGAGAGGCCTTTTAGGACTAAAGGGCAGGGCTATTGGTGGAGGCGGGGCCTCTTCCCAAGAGCACAAGACAGGGCTGAGCCTCTGTATACCTCCCCTGAGGCGCTTGTTAGAATATGGGGGCGGGGTATAGAGATTCAGCCCTGTCAGGCACTTGGGAAAAGGCCACGCCCCCTCTAGCCACGCCCCCTCTAGCCCCCCCTCTAGCCCCGCCCCCTGTGTCCTGGCAGGCACTGCAGGACAAGGATAGAAGCTCAGCCCTGCCTCAGAGCTTGTAACTCCGCCCATCCCAGTCCTGGCCCCGCCCCACCTCCCAGCCCTGCATCTTTGACTACGGGAGAGGCTCAGCCCCACCCTCTTGAGCAGGAGCCACGCCCACCTCTCTAAGCCACACCCCCTTTCCAGGGGGGCGCTGAGTAATATTTTTTCTGGAAAGGGGGTGTAGGCCAAATAAGTTTGGGAACTACTGGTCTAGATATATGCAAAGCATAAGTCAGAGGTGCTAATTGTGCTGTTCTGTGCCTTGTAACTATGCCTCATTTTTATTACATTGTTTTGTATGTTGTTGTGTTGATATTGAATGTTTTGTTTATGCTGGAAACTGCCCTGGGTCTCTTCCCGGGAGATGGAGCAGTATACAAATAAAGTCTTGTTGTTGTTCTCTAGGTGTTGTTGCACTGCAAAACATCACAGCCATAACAAGCAAACACAATCGTGAAGTATGCTAGCTAGTGTAATATTGGGATGAATTCTATGCTTAAGCGTTAACTAGCCTCTTATCAAATAATTGTGTGGTCTGGATGGCTATTTCCCTTGAGCTGCACCAAGGCCATAGGCTAGAGCAGGGGTCCCCAAACTAAGGCCCAGGGGCCGGATGCGGCCCATCGAAGCCATTTATCCGGCCCCCACGGCACAAGGGCAGAAGGGGGTTGGGCTAAATGACCCAAGAGGTCTCTTCTTCTCTTAAAACCATTATTATTATTATTATTATTATTATTATTATTATTATTATTATTATTATTATTATAAACACAACAAAATGAGTCCACAGCAGACACTCTGCTGGCTGTTGTATTGGATCATATGTCTGACACTTCCCAAGTGTCTAGGACTGTGTGATGTATCGGCGAATAATGCGTGCAGATCCCAGTAAGGTGGCCTTCTGCAGCTGACAGATGGTAATTTTGTTAGCGCCGATTGTGTTTAAGTGCAGGCCAAGGTCTTTAAGCACTGCACCCAATGTGCCAATCACCACTGGGACCACCTTGACTGGCTTGTGCCAGAGTCTTTGTAATTCGATCTTTAAATCCTCATATCGTGTCAGCTTTTCCAGTTGTTTGTCCTCAATCCTTCTGTCACCTGGGATTGCAACATTGACAATCCATACTTTGTTTTTTAACACAATTGTGAGGTCAGGAGTATTGTGTTCCAAAACCCTGTATTATTATTATTATTATTATTATTATTATTATTATTATTATTATTATTATTTATTAACAACATTGAGGCTGGGTGGCCATCTGTCAGGGGTGCTTTGCTTGTGCTTTTGGTGCACAGAGGCAGAAGGGGGTTGGACTAAATGGCCCAAGGGGTCTCTTCCAACCCTCTTTATTATTATTATTATTATTATTATTATTATTATTATTATTATTATTATTAACATTGAGGCTGGGTGGCCATCTGTCAGGGGTGCAGTGCTTGTGCTTTCGGTGCACAAAGGCAGAAGGGGATTGGACTCAATGGCCCAAAGGGTCTCTGCCAACCCTCTTTTTTATTATTATTGTTCTTCTTCTTATTAATTATTGCTCAGTGGCCAACTATAGTCCGGTCCTCCAATGGTCCGAAGGATCATGACATGGCCCCCTGTTTAAAAAGTTTGGGGACCCCTGGGCTAGAGGTTCTTCACTTCTGTGCTCAGTGGAGGATTGGAGAAGCTGGACACCTTATTGGCCAAGCCAAAAAAAAAAAAATACAAACCTGTGTTTTTCTGTTGCAGATGTGGCCCCGTCAGAGAATGCTGCTATAGTGACCCTTCCTCATGCTGTCATTCTGGTCCCAGAGGAGCAACAGGCTACCAAAGGTATGGTTTCGTATGGGTTGGCCCAGGAGGTCTTACTGGGAATTAGGATACATTATAATATTGATACTGATATTCTAGGTGCTATTAAGCAGCTCTCCTTCATCGTGGGAAGGAGAAAATATTCCAAGGACTCAAAGAGTGCAAAGTTTATGTGTTGTTTATTTATATACTGTATATACTCGAGTATAAGCCCACCCGAATATAAGCCGAGGCACCTAATTTTACCACAAAAAAACTGGGAAAACATTGACTCCAGTATAAGCTGAGATACCAATAAAATTACATTAGTTGAGTCATCAGTAGTTTGAATCTTTACATCAAACTGTAATTTAAGATATGGCTGTTCAACGCTGATTAAATCATTTTCATCTTCTTCAATGTAAATGTGCTTATGTATCCTTTTAATAATCATAGTGAAATAATAAATGCAATAATAAATAGAGTAAAATAATAAATGTATTAATAATAATAAAAATAGAGTAAAATAAATGTAAAAGTAACAACAATAATAGAGTAAAATAATAAATGTAATAATAATAATAATAATTAATAGAGTAAAATAATAAATGTAGTAAAGGTAAAGGTTTTCCCCTGACGTTAAGTCCAGTCGTGTCCAACTCTGGGGGTTGGTGCTCATCTCCATTTCTAAGCCAAAGAGCTGGCATTGTCCGTAGACACCTCCAAGGTCATGTGGCCGGCATGACTGCATGGAATGCCGTTACGTTCCTGGCGGAGTGGTACCTATTGATCTGTTCACATTTGCATGTTTTCGAACTGCTAGGTTGGCAGAAGCTGGAGCTAACAGCAGGCACTCACTCCGCTCCCTGGATTTGAACCTGGGACCTTTCGGTCTGCAAGTTCAGCAGCTCAGTGCTTTAGAGAAAACTAATAAATATACAGTACCATATATACTTGAGTATAAGCCGACCTGAATATAAGCCCACCAGGACCCTCACCCGAGTATAAGCCGAGGGCTGAAAAACTAGGCTTATACTCGAGTATATACAGTATGTTCTTTTCCTCTGATAGCTCATGGCAGCATATTGGATTATGTTTCTTCCGCCACTTTCTCCTACAGAAACTCCATAAGATGACTCAGCCGGTCTCTTTAATCCCTTTAACCAGTTTTATAGTTCAGTGGGAGCAATGAAACTTGGATTGGGAGTCGGGCTGTGGCGCAGCTGGCTAGTAACCAGCTGCAATAAATCACTACTGACCGAGAGGTCATGAGTTCAAAGCCCGGGTTGGGTTAAGCCCCCGACCATTAAATAGCCCGGCTTGCTGTTGACCTATGCAGCCCCGAAAGACAGTTGCATCTGTCAAGTAGGGAAATTTATGTACGCTTTATGCGGGAGGCTAATTTAACTAATTTACAACACCATAAAACTGCCAGCAAAACATGAGGAAAGGAATGAGGAAGTACAGCCATTAGTGGACGGTGAAGCAACAGCTCCCCCTGTGGCCGGAATCCTGAAGCTGGAAAAATGTTAAATGCCTCTGTGTCTGTCTATACTGTATGTTGTTTGTCTGTTGGCATTGAATGTTTGCCATATATGTGTTCATTGTAATCCGCCCTGAGTCCCCTTCGGGGTGAGAAGGGCGGAATATAAATACTGTAAATAAATAAATAAATAAATTTCCCAAGCCCTAGTCCAACACTCTATCCACAATATCCCACTGGCTCTCAAGATCCACCACAACAAATTTGCCAAGACGTAACTTGGCCCGATAAGCATATTATTATTAAAGCAGGTGTAAAATTGGCTCCGTCTCCTCACCCCTTGTTATGGCCTGGATAATACTTCTCTCCTTAACTGTATTGGTTCTTCCATAGGCCCACAGAAGTGGAGAAACGGGGCGTGGGTGACGGCGGCCCTTGTCACTGGTGTGGCGCTGAGCCTCCTGGCTGCTGGGCTAGCGGGGGTCGCTTGCCTGAAAACTCAGAAGAAGAGAGCCGTCCCGGTAAACTGAATAAAATGAGATGAAGTGATCTGGTACCTTGCAAGGCATTATTTTCACCGTGGTATAGTATGGTACTGTAAGAGAGAAACTGACTCTTGGCACCGGGTAAATAAAGTCATTAATTGCTATTGTGTCAAGACATCTGTTGAAGGCAAAAACACTAGAGAAGTGGAGCCCAGGTATCATCAGTGGAGACTCGGGCACAACTTGTAAAGCCTTGTGTCCTCAAGATAGGTAAAGGTAAAGGTTTCCCCTGATGTTAAGTCTAGTCATGTCTGACTCTGGGGGTCGGTGCTCATCTCCATTTCTAAGCCAAAGAGCCGGTGTTGTCCATAGACACCTCCAAGGTCATGTGGCCGGCATGACTGCATGGAGCGCCGTTACCTTCCCACCGGAGCGGTACCTATTGATCTACTCATATTGGCATGTTTTCGAACTGCTAGTTTGGCAGAAGCTGGAGCAATAGCAGGCACTCACTCCGCTCCCGGGATTTGAACCTGGGACCTTTCGGTCCTCAAGATAAGATACTCTAAAATCCCCATCATTCCCAGAGAGGGTTGCATAATTCTCAGAATCTGGCACTCCCTAAAGTGTGGATGGCCGGCCTTGGAGAATTGCCTGTCATCCTGTATCAACATGTGAAATGGAATTGCATTTTAAATAGCAATTAGAACAAACTTGTTCTCTTAATTGCATCTGGATTTTAACAACATGACACTTTGCATGAAAAGCTCTCCTTCTGAATGATGACAGATGCTTCGGCCCATCTGGGCTTCATTTCCTCCAAGCTTTGCTGCCCTTTTCAGACCCAAATGATACGACAGATAAAATTGGGAACAGTTTTCTGGGAGGAACAATTTCCCTTGGCCGCAATTGGCTTCTCGACACTGATTCCTACATCAAGATCAAAGCTAAACTGCTGTGCAATACAATTAAGTCTATCCCCATGGCTTGGTAGCACGGCATTGAGTTTGATCTGCTTGCCTGTGGCAGAGAGTTAATGGGTAGAGATAACATAAAGCCATTTTCCCCTTTGGCACTAATGCAAGATAGAATTAAGAATTGGCCACCACCCCTGACTCAACTGAACTGTCTATTTTCCTAAAATGATTTTTGAGTAAGTTTAGAAGGATGTGTTGTCAAAGGCTTTCATGGGCAGAATTACTGGGTTGTTGTGTGTTTTCCGGGCTGTATGGCCACATTCCAGAAGCATTCTCTCCTGACGTTTCACCCACATCTATGGCAGGCATCCTCAGAGGCTGTGTGGTACCTCACAAGCTTTTGGCCAATACTAGAAGTAGTCATATTGTGAATAGATGGGGGAAACTAAAAGCCTTTTCACAGTAGCTTCAGCTTTTCTCTTATCACATGGACAGCTAATTCCTTGGCTCTCTCCAGCACAAAGAAACCCCCAAGGGAAGACTAATTGAGAATGTAAAGACAAAGCCGAATGCGTCTAATCCTGGAAATGGAGAAATTGTAAGATAAGTGAATGGGCTACTTGGATTTATTAAACAGCAGCAAACTATTTTACTGTTAAACTTTGTTGACATTGAAAAAGGCATTAAGTACATGAATGCTGAAACATTTGTTTCAGGCTGTTACATTTAAATAACTCAAGGATGGACCACAAAGTCCAGAGAGCAAACAATCAATTGCCAGGGTTGTATGTCTTTTGGGCTGTGAGGCCATGTTCCAGAAGTATTCTCTCCTGACGTTTCGCCCACTTCTATGGCAGGCATCCTCAGAGGTTGTGAGGTATGGATGCCTGCCATAGAAGTGGGCGAAACGTCAGGAGAGAATACTTCTGGAACATAGTCACACAGCCCGAAAGACATACAACAACCCTGTGATCCCGGCCATGAAAGCCTTCAGCAACACAGAGAGAAGTGCACTTGGAAAGGACCAGACGCAGAGATTTTCCTATTTCTGCCCCTGCCTCATGGAATGCCTTGCCACCCTATATGAGAGCCATGCGTGAGTTAGGGCCTTTTACCCTCGCACTCAAGACCTGGCTCTTTACTAGAGCTTTTAATCTGTTAATTTTATCAATATTTGTATGTATGTATTTTTATCTTTTACAATTTTATCTTGTAAATCGCCTAGAGCATCTTGGATGGAGGGCGATTAATAATTAGCTGATGATGATGATTAACACAAACAATTGCCAGTTAACACCTCCCAAATAAAGGATGCCCCCAGGCAGCAACAGCCAGGCTTTGCAGCTGCAAGGCTACTCAATGCTAATCAAGCTGGGTCATTGCAACACTTGATTCAAACAGATGAGAGCCCTTTCTCCCACCCTGGACATTATTCCACAGATACATAAACCCCACTTGCCTAGTTTCCAACAGACCTCACAACCTCTGAGGATGCCTGCCACAGATGCGGGTGAAACGTCAGGAGAGAATACTTCTGGAACATGGCCACACAGCCCGAAAGACATACAACAACCCTGTGATCCCGGCCATGAAAGCCTTCGACAACACAATTGCCAGTTAACTCCTCCCAAATAAAGGACGCCCCCAGGCAGCAACAGCCAGGCTTTGCAGCTGCAAGGCTACTCAATGCTAATCAAGCTGGGTCATTGCAACATTAACACTTGATTCAAACAGATGAGAGCCCTTTCTCCCACCCTGGACATTATTCCACAGATATATAAACCCCACTTGCCTAGTTTCCAACAGACCTCACAATCTCTGAGGATGCCTGCCACAGATGCGGGTGAAATGTCAGGAGAGAATGCTACTGGAAACATGGCCATACAGCCGAGAAACTCACAGCAACCCAAACAAATAATCCACAGCCCCTTTCCAAAGGCTTCCAGGAACATGCTTCCGGTCCTAATACACATTGGCTTATTCTTGCTCTGGTGATGTAGCCCAGCAGCATCTGAAAGCCAAACGGATCCCATTATATCCCTGTCAAACTAAATGCTTGGGCTTTCATCAACTTCTAGAGCTAACATTACTGTCAATGGGAGGAAGAACGGCCTTCAGATGTCACAATCAATACATAGCTTTTAACCGCTCATGTCTGCCTTTTTTCTCCACTGTCGCATTTGGGTTTTTTTTTCCCCCTCCTTTCGCAGACTCTATTTATTGCTTGGTAGCAGAGAGAGAAAAAATTCAAGTGTGTTTTTTAAAAAAAAGTGTTTTATGGATTGAAAGCAAGATCAGAACGAGGGCTTTTACACCATCTGTATGCACACATCAGTTTCCTGGAAAATAGTTTGGGGTGATGCTATGTGTAGTTTGAAATGGCATGTCTCTTCTTGGGTCTAAATCGGGCATGGGCAAACTTGGGTCCTCCGGGTGTTTTGGACTTCAACTCCCACCATTCCTAACAGCCTCGGGCCCCTTCCTTTTCCCCCTCAGCCGCTTAAGCGGCTGAGGGGGAAAAGGAAGGGGCCCGAGGCTGTTAGGAATGGTGGGAGTTGAAGTCCAAAACACCCGGAGGACCCAAGTTGGCCCACGCCTGCCTTATGTTTCTTATGTTTTGGCACTGAGAGCAAAGAGAAGATTCAATTTCACCCTTGAGAGTTCACCGAGTCAGTCTTTCATGCTGAATGGATTTCCCATTTTCAATGAACAAAGAATGACAGTTCTTTATTTAAGGCATTCAAGAACACAGCCCAACATAACAGTGACAATACCAACTGAAGTCCAGGAGAAAAAGAACTAAAACAAGATTTTTTTTTACAATTTTCTTGTTGCCATTGCTCAATTGCTCGAATCAATGCAGTTATACATAGACATATAGTAAAAGAGTAAACAAAGAGGGATCTCCAAAGAAAATATTGACATATGACATGTTTCAAAACATAGCTGTTCATCTATATATATATAAAAGGGTAATGAAATTTCGGCCTAGGACAAAACAACAAAACTACACCTCCCAGAAACACTAAACTTGGCAGCACAACCCCTCATCCATGCCTCTACGTTCATACAACAAAAAGAAAAGAAAAATAAAGTCCTAATTAGAAGGAGAGGAATAATTGTTTTTATCCAATTGCTGCCAGTTAGAAAGCTAAGCTCCGCCCACTTGGTCTCTTAGCAATGCTCTCAGCCCAGGCAGAGTTAGGCCTCACTTAGGCCTCTTCCACACTGCCTATAAAATACAGATTATCTGATTTTAACTGGATTATATGGCAGTGTAGACTCAAGGCCCTTCCACACAGCTATATAACCCATTTATAATGGACTTAATGTCAGGGGAAAACCTTTACCCTTTACCTTAACTACCACCAATTCCTCAATACTTTATTTCCCATACCACCAGACTTCGCCACAGCAACGCGTGGCCGGGCACAGCTAGTATTAGCTATGTAGACAGCTGCATCTGCAATGTCACTTCTTTCTTTAGTTTCAACTGAGAGTATTTAAAGCTTGCAATATCCTTGTGGGTGTAACAAAGGCATCATAACTAGTTGATGGTGAAATCCACAGACCAGTGTCATCCTCCTTTGAATTTATTTATTTATTTACAGTATTTATATTCCGCCCTTCTCACCCCAAAGGGGACTCAGGGCGGATTACAGTGAACACATATATGGCAAACATTCAATGCCAACAGACAAACAACATATATAGACAGACACAGAGGCATTTAACATTTTTTTCCAGCTTCATGATTCCGGCCACAGGGGGAGCTGTTGCTTCACTGTCCACTAGTGGCTGTACTTCCTCATTCCTTTCCTCGTGTTTTGCTGGCAGTTTTTTTATGATATTGTAAATTAGTTAAATTAGCCTCTCGCATAAAGCGTGCCTAAATTTCCCTAATTGACAGATGCAACTGTCTTTCGGGGCTGCATAGGTCAACAGCAAGCCGGGCTATTTAATGGTCGGGGGCTTAACCTGACCCAGGCTTCGAACTCATGACCTCTCGGTCAGTAGTGATTTATTGCAGCTGGTTACTAGCCAGCTGTGCCACAGCCCTGCCCATTCATTTTGTTTGAATCCATTCATGTTGGTTGACAAATTCTGCTATGCAAACAAATACTGTGATCCTCCATGAATGAAAACACAAATACCCTGTGTATTAGAAGCAGCAACGGCCAGGAAAGTGTGACTCTAGTTGAGCATGGCAGTCACAGGGAAGTGAATGGAGTTGTAGGACCAAATGCTTGGAAGTCAATCACTAGAAGCAAGCAGTCAGAATTAACAAAACTGAGGAAGGAAAAAGACAAAACAACCAGCTCCCAGCCAATTCATGGGTCTGGAATCTAAACCGGTCAAGAACATAGTTTGTTGAGGAGTAATCTGCAACAAGAAATCCACTCGATCACTGAATAGCTGCTTAATCCAGACACACCTGATAGTTAATTGCTTTGTTTCCTACGTAAGCCTCTTTCTACACTTCTGTTTGTTTTGGCATGATGGTGGCCTCTCCATGGTGCCCATCTGCTTTGACTGACGCAGAACACATCTCATAGATCTGCATTGGCCGCATCTGATCATAGCTGCTTTTGTTCAGAGCTTTGGCAGGGCATAGGAAGTTCAACACAACAATATGTAGACTGTCCATCCCTGTGGCTAACTAACCAGGTCATGCCCCCCTCTGTGATCTTCACTTGGCTCCAACCGGGACCAAGTGCAACAGGGGCTGCCCAGATTCACTGGCTTCCCGTCGGGGACTTTTGACCCTGTTTTGTGAGGGATCCGCTCTGACATCCATTGGCCTCACAGAGACTACGATCCTCCTGGGGAACCTCTGTCCTAGCAAGATGTAAATGAATGGATTCAAGCAGCTGTTGGCATAGCCCAGGCTGATGGCCACATTGTAGGCATAATAGAAAGGTAAGGTGGGTTGCTGCATGGCCAGCTGGACCAGCTGTAGAACATGGAAGGGGGCCCAGCAGACAAAGAAAGTCAGGCAGATGGCAATGGCAACTCGCGTGACTCTTTTGGTCCGGAGGCTGGTACATCTCTGGCCGGTCAGCGCTTGGGAAGACTTCGCCATCTTCAACAATATCCTTCTGTAGGCTGCTGTGATGAGGGCAAACGGGATGGCAAAAGCCAAGAAGAACTGGTAAAGTGTGTACCAGTAGATGTCTCGTTGAGGGTCCGGCAGGCGAATCCCACAGCCGAGAAGCCCTCCTGGCAGCGGGATGAGCTGCGTGTACATCCAGACAGGCGTGATGCTGAGGAAGGAGAGGGCCCAGAGTATAATGATGACCGAGATGGCAATTGGGGGCTTCCTGAAGCGAGCAGAGGCAAAAGGATACACGGTGGCCAAATAGCGGTCCAGGGACATGGCGGTGAGGATGTAGGTGCTGGTGAACTGGCTGTTGGCGTCCAAGGCGGTGATGATGGTGCACATGGTCTCCCCAAAGTGCCAGGCTCCATTGCCCAACAGCTGATGGATGAGGAAGGGCATGCCAAGGAGGAAGAGGAGGTCCACCATGGAAAGATTGACAATGAAGATGTCAGGCACACTGCTGCTGGGGCTGGGCTTCTTGAAGACAGTGCAGATCACCAGGCTGTTGCCGACGATGCCCAGGAGGCAAATGATGCCAAAGAGGGTGGGCATGATAAAGGCAGAATAGCTCAAGAGGTGGAGAGCATCACCTACCCAAGAAAAGATGGAGGAAACACAAAGGCAGGGTAACATTGAATTATGATCATGCAGTACAGAACAATATCAAGAAATAGTCCTAAAACACTGGAGCCAACCCAAGTCATTTTACTGGCTAAACCAAAGTACAGGAATCTTCCCATGAAGAAAACAGACTCAGTCTTAACTGCACTTGGTTTAGGAAAACAGGAAAGGCTGTTCCCTTCCCGAAATAGGGAAACTATCCCTACTGTCCAAATGCATCTGCTATCTGAGCTGGTTGCTATACTCTGTCGAAAAATACAGCACTCTCCTGCTTTGCATCTTATAGCGTTTAAACACATTGCGTATCCCTTATCAGAAATGCTTTGGACCACAAGTGCTTTGGATTTCAGATTTTTATGGTTTTTTTTGGGATACCTGTATTTGTATATAATAATAATAATAATAATAATAATAATAATAATAATAATAATAATAGGAAACAATAGACATTGACAAAATTACGATCTGCCAACTGCAAAAGGCCACCCTACTGGGATCTACATCACACAGTCCTAGACACTTGGGAAGTGTTCGACTTGTGATTTTGTGATACGAAATCGAGCATATCTATCTTGTTTGCTGTGTCATACAATGTTGTTGTGTCAATAATAATCATACACTTTATATTTTGCTCTATCTCCCCAGATGGACTCAGAGTGGATTACAGAACACATACAAGGCAAACATTCAATGCCTTTTACACAACAACATACAATACACAGACAGAGGTAAAGGTCTTCCCCCTTTTTCATTTCCGGCGTCTGGAGGCAATGCTCAACTTCCAGCCATGGAAAGGTGCTTTTGTTCAATTTTCCAAGTCTGTTATCTGTAGATATTGCTGATCTGTTGCCGGCATGTTTTGCATATCTGCACAGGGTGCCCCTTTACCTTCCAGCCGAAGCAGTATCTATTGATCTACTCGCATTGCATGCTTTAGAACTGCTAGGTTGACTTGACAGTTGGGAGCTCACCCTGACTCACAGCTTTGAAAAAACCACTTAAGCTGCCGAGGGGGAAAAGGAAAGGGCCCAAGGCTGTTAGAAATGGTGGGAGTTGGAGTCCAAAACACTTGGAGGGCCCAAGTTTGCCCATGGCTGTTCTAGCATGTAGTTTCTTCTTTTAATCATAACCTACTCCACCAGTTTGTTCTCTTGCTGGAGAGAACAAACAGCCAGACTCAAATGGTTTTTCTGTGTTCTTTCAGTTTCATTCCAAGCGGAGAAACAGCTTTATAAGGCAGAGAGCTATCTGAAAAGGCTTGGGGACACAAGAGACCAATTAGAGTAATGCTTCTTAGAGAGGTGGTCCATGATCCATGGTCCAGTGCCAGCCCCTGTCAAGTTTCCAGCAAAGAAACCAACCACTGGAGCTACACAAACATGTTACAGTACTTCTCCCTGACACATTTGGGGACATAAATCCCCAGCTCCCCACATCGGAAGGCTTAAGAGGCACTGCGTTATGTCTGCTACGGCAAGAAAAAGCATGTCGCAGAAACAGAGCAGCACTGTAAATTCATATATATATCTTTCTAAAACAGCAAGGAATTTTCAAACACTGGGATTAATAATCTTAGGAGGTGGGTGGAATTGTTTAAGCAGAAAGGTTTGTTTATCTGCTTTGTAATGTCTCAAACCAAGCCTCTTGCTCATTCATACTAGGCTGCCCCATAATCCTGCCTTGACAGTCCTACCACTGTTTATAATAGCAGTATTGGGGGCACACACTCTGTATATTCATATCAAAACAATCCTGCACATTCCATGATACTATTACGTAGCTGTTCAAACACAGCTACCATTTCCTGACATGTATATCTTTGCACAATTGGCTTGTATGTCACAAAATCTAACTTGGTGCTTCTTCTCTATTAAGCTTCAGAAAAGAACTGCCAGGAAAGCTGAGCAACCAAGCAAAATAACAAAAGATTTCTGTCTCTGCTCAGTATTTTGTCATCTGTAATTGTCATTCATTCCCACGTATTAGCTCCCTAGTGCCTGCAGATCTCAGAAAGTTGCAGCTGAAAGAGTCACGATACATCTCCAAATCTTACAGCATCTTCCCCCACATTTGTACTCACCGTTGTAGGAAAAGTTTTGTCCTGGGTTAGAAATATTTAGCATGGAGTTGTTCGCGCTAAGGCTGCGATTTGCTAGAAAATCCATTCTTCAGGTAGGAGGGGAAAAATTCTAGATTCCGTCAACAGTTGGAAGAGGCACGAGGAAGAAAGAGAGACAGAAGGGAGGCTGGGTTCCTCGGAGATGCTCTAAAGCTGCCGTTCTCTAAGCAGCTTCTCTTTGCAAAAGCAGGTGCAGCTTTCATGTCCTTGCTACAGCCTGCATGTTAAAGGAGCTGTAAAGAAAGAAAACACATACGCAAACACACACCTCTCTATGTGCTCTCTGCACCACCCTCAGGGCAGAGCTGACACCAGAGCCCAAAAGTGAGACCAGCATCCACGCAACATCTTTTGCGCGTTCGTGTTCAAAAAGGGTTGTCTTTGGAAGGCTGGGAGCAGAGTTGAGTTTTGCTTGGGCTCTCAGTCATTCCTCATTATCACTGCAGAGCTGGGAGAATAAAGATTTCTACAGCAAGCACAGCCATTTCAAGTGCTGATTTTCCTGGGGAATTGATACAGCTGTACCAAACTTGGAACGGACATAGTTGGACTGGAGGCATCAACACCTGTAAAACTAGGAGAGGTGCTGGTGACAATTAGGCATGCATGAAAAGAGAGAAGACAACGCCAGACTTCAAACACTGCCAAGAAGGAACAAATCATTTTGTTTTCTCTCATTTGGAAAAAAAATCCCAAATCCATTCCAGTCCTATTATCTTGGTGGATTTTGGCCCTTTTTTATGTTCCAAAAATTAATGGAACAAAACACACACATTTTCTTTTCTTTGTGTGAACTGACCCCTAAGGCGAAATCAACACAGATGAAATAAAGAATCTTTATCACTCCCAGTCCTTTTGGAATATGCATTGTTCTTCTCCATCCAATATCAAAACATTTGCTTTTTTGTGGTTGAGGGTCCTCCCATTTTTCTCTGCTGTTTTTAGGAAGAACAGTTGTTTTTAAAATGTGGACTTTGATCCCCAAATTGGGAATGAAATATAATTTAGAGTTTGGGATAGTGGAAAGGTTGGAGGTGGTTACCTGTTTACTTCCGTGTTTGTATCAGAATTTGGAAAAGACTGTGTTGCCTTTTAAAAAATTTGGTGTTTGTATTTGTAACACATTCACAGGGTTACAAAGATTCTAAATGAATACTAATTGCAAGTAGATTTTGTTACATTAGGCAGGAAGTTGCCTCTTGCGGAAGTCTGTACAGAAGGTAAGAGGCATGCAGCAAGGGTAGAGCAGAAATCCGTCCATTCTGGAAGATGCCAAGCTTCATTTAAAGTACATGCTGGAATTTCCTTCCAAATCTCCCTTCCCTCCTGCTGACGAAGAAATGGTCTCATGGCTGCGTTCAGGAGAGCCACTGATGCATAGTTGTCTTGTCTGTCTTCCTTGTTTCTTTAAAAGGTCTTGGAGTGCAGTATGGTATTAATAAATTGTGTTTAGCAGCTATCTATCTATCAAACTATCTATTGATTTATAAATTATATTTTAATTTCATTGTTTTAATAATTGTCCTAGTTTAAATCTATCTTAATATTTTGTGTTGGTCAAAATATCTGGAAGGCCACAGTCCGCAGCCCTTTCCTGTTTAGAGGGCAATCTACTCAGTGAGTATATTGCCTTCTATGAAAGCAGGTGATCTCTCATATAGACAGGTGGAGTTAATATTACAAACACAAACACACCACTGCTTCTCACAGACATTCTCTCACATCAAGTGTGGTGATACAAATCAAACTTCAAAAATAAAGAATCATCTATGATAAACCAGAAATATGTTTTTATTATCTGACAACAACATTATGAGTTCAAGCAAGGCAATAATACAATAATGTTATTATTTTTAAAAAAATGATTCGATGGTGTTGAAACACCTGACACAAAATATATGTATTCACACAGATAAAATAAGGCACAATATTTAACCAGTTAGTGCTTTTCAAAGCTTGCAAGCCCACAATACCACAAAAAGAAATAAAAGCTAGGTTTATCATTTCCGAATAATTTAAAACACAGAACAAAAGTGCTTAAGCTGTTTTTTTTAAAAAGGTCCACATTCATAAAGGAGACATCCTTTTTTCTACTTATTGTATGTTAAAAACTCCATTTTCTGTTACAATGTAAGAAAGCTTAAGGCTTGGATTTAAGTTTCCACATTTGGAAAAGTATGGTTACCAGCAAAATCGAGTTTTAACTCCTGCCAGGTATAAGACTTTCCAACTCTCAAGTTTAGCAAGCTGTAAAACCAGCAGACATGGAAGTACCCTAACTGGATAAGAGTTACTCACACTTTTAATGAGGGGCCCATCATTATAAATATAACCAGGAGAGAAAAATCGGCCTTCAGTTCCAATAAGCTCCAAACCAAGCCTTTACTATTCTGAATGTTTAGAAAATGTAACAGTGCTCTGGAATGGTGCCTCTTTGGGTGTTTTCCAAGAACAGACTCCAAGCTTCAATTTATTCACTCTTCTTATTAGCTGCATCTTGGTCTATGTCAAGAGGACTGCTTGGTAAGAAAGCGCTTCCATTCCCAATTTCTTTTTTTGACAGGCTTCTGCAAGACAGACAAAAAGAAAAGATTTCTGATTTAATGGCACACAAAAATCCAAGTCATGTAGGTTGCCATGCCTATTACCCAGACTTTCAAAAGGATTCCGCATTACAGTCTATTTATCTCAGGTATCACAGTCCACAGAGTTTTCAAAGCTTTTCCAAAGCAATGTATTTATCTTGGCTCCAAGCAATGGATAATAATGGCATTTTAGCAGTATTATTTTTAATACTTACAACATGGCATGTTATGCACAAATTTGCCTTGGGTTTCAACTACATTGGAATGGTTGTCAAGACCCTGTATATCAGGCATGGGCAAACTTGGGCCCTCCAGGTGTTTTGGACTTCAACTCCCACAATTCCTAACAGCCTCGGGCCCTTTCCTTTTCCCCCTCAGCCGTTGTATATGAACAGAACCATACTGGTGCCGAGAGGGATTAGGAGTCTCAGACATAATTTGAATTGTGTTGGGGTATTGTGTGGTTTCCGGGCTGTATGGCCGTGTTCTAGCAGCATTTTCTCCTGACGTTTTACTTGCATCTGTGGCTGGCATCTTCAGAGGATGGCATCTTAAGAGGATGCCAGCCACAGATGCAGGAGAAATGTCAGGAGAAAATGCTACTAGAACACGACCATACAGCCCAGAAAACACACAACACCCCAGTGATTCTGGCTGTGAAAGCCTTCAAAAATACATGAAATTGCAATTAATATCTGAATGATGAAAGCAACAAAAACACTGGCCCAGCTCTAGTAAAATTACAGTCACCACTGAATCAGATCGGAAACTCAATTTATTGTCACCCCATCTTTTAATACTTACTTTGGAACAGGCCAGTAATTCAGCAGAGTTGTAAGAGATATGTAGCAAACACTCAGCACTCCAGACACTGCAAGGGACAGCATTCCCAATCCACCAAGCACACAAAACAGGGTGACACCTCCCAGCGTGATTAAAAATCCTACAAAAAGCAAGAAACAGTTTGTTCTACATGTTCAGTTTTCAATATTTATATTTTGTTGGTTTTCAAACTGTATGGTTTTTAAAGCTGTCAGCTGCTTTGGGTTTTGGTCCTAAGAGAAAATCAATTAACATCCACAACAGTCTCATAACACTACTCCACTGACTGTCAGGATCACGAGTCATGCCATGCTTTCCCTTTATGTTTTAAGATTCTTGTATTTGCCTTGTATAATTGGATTATGGAGCTTGTTATGCTTTTTAACCATATTTGTATATTGGAAATGATGAGGTATGCTACATTCTGTAATCTATAGTCGTGATTTGGAGTGTCTATGTGAGTAGAAGGTTGGTGTCAAACCAGTTTTGTCTATTCTATTATGGGCCTCAATTAGGTTCCATTTTTAAAAGTTGATTTTACTTTCCAACCCTGGGGGGTTAGTTCACCCAGCCTGTTTTCCTGCAGGTTTTTAAAAAGGTAACAGAGAAGTATGCCGAGAAGTGAAAACATCCTCTAGTGCTAAATAATGCTGTTAGTAACCAGAAAACAAATTTGGGAGAAAGCATCCATACCTTCCATGAGAATCACTCCAACGCAGGCAGTGACAGCTGTCACGGCAACAAAAAGCAAAAAGAAGGCAACAGGAAGTGCAGAGGCTGCCATGAAGATCAGCAGAGACAGGGCGACAAAAGGGTGGTCATCTAAGTATCGGCCAACTCGTGAGTTCATAAAGGCAACAACCTGGGATTTAAATGGAAGGAAAAAACATGCTTTTGATAAAAAAGGACCCAATTGCGGAAGTGTCGTTATTCCACAGAAAATTCAATTAATTATGTTATTTCTGGGGTTGGAGTGGGTTAACCATGTTAGTTTGTCTCAGTAGTGTCTAGTAAAGGCATGGACAAACTTGGGCCCTCCAAGTGTTTTGGACTTCAACTCCTACAATTCCTAACAGCCTCAGGCCCTTTCAGCTTAAGCGGCTGAGGGGGAAAAGGAAGGGGCCTGAGGCTGTTAGGAATGGTGGGAGTTGAAGTCCAAAACACTTAGAGGGCCCAAGTTTTCCCATGCCTGGTCTAGTAGGTGAAAGACGAGTTTTGTCTGAAATATGCTTTTCAGCTGCATGGAGTGTTGTGTTAATCATCCAATCACGCTAACTGATCTTCCTAAAATATGAAGGTCTCTCTGCCGGAGTAGTATTTCTTGTTAAATAAAGGTCAAAAACATAACAAATGTTATCCTGCATATCGCCGAAGACCTATTCCTTTTGATAAGTGTATTAAAGCAAAGGTTATTTTGTTTATAAAAAGAGATGAGATCCAATTAAATAGAAAAAGAGCCAAAGAGCATATGTTGAAGGTATCATTTGCAGGCTTCCGCTGAAGGTGAAAACAACAACCAAGTGTAACTTGGAGGTCAAGCTTCTCACCCCATTGCAGGGCGTTTTAATAATGCAGCAAGGCTATCCTATTAAGTGTAGTATTGGTCAAAATCAGAACCTGGATAGCTATCCAGTAAGAAAGTGGAGAGGCATTACAAAAAAGGTCTAAATGAATTCAGCATGCCAATAATTGTATTTATGAAGCTAACATTATTTTGATACAGCAGTAGATAAAGCTGAAATCCTATGCCCACACAGATGTATGTTCTGCTGACCTCCAAAGTGGTTTACTTTTTAATTGTTTTAATCTGTTATATATTTTTGATCTTTTAATCTCATTTTAATGTTTGTATCTTGTGTATTTTAACAATGTTTTTTAATTTGTTGAAAGTACCTTTGATTCCCACACTGTGAAGCAGGTATGACAGAAATAAATATAGCAATAATAACAATGTTTGAGTAGACAGGTAAAGAACAGCACTGTGCCAATACCTTTTATGACAAATGCTTGCAGTGGCTTCTCAGTTATTGAACACTGGCAATAATTTTTTTCCATCCTAAGACAGGCGCAGCCTTTCTGCTGCCTTCAGCACATGCAGTTGTGTTAAGATTTAGAACCACTAAAATCACTGGGGTTCAAGCTAGTCCTGCCTATCTTGTATGGGTGGTTCTGGATCCTTATAATTCTGACTTATTTTGTAACGCTGTGGTAAAGACTATGCATATATTTAAAATGCTAACATACGAACACTCTAATATTATCTTTAAAAATGGTTCTTGCTAGTCAAGTTCTCTTTCAGGATTTGCCATTCTATTTTCCTTCTCCGCCATTCTGTTTTACCTTAACAGTGGAACTCACTGCCTCAGAGTCTGGTCGAAGCTCCTTTTTTGGAGGCTTTTAAACAGAGGCTGGATGGTCACGTGTCATGGGTATTTTAATTTTGCTTTTCCTGCATGGCAGGAGGTTGAACTAGATCACCCATGTGGTCTCTTCCAACTCTATTATCCGATGATTCTATGAGTGTGCCTGCCTATTCACTTGTGCCTCCTAGGCAGCTCGTGTAGTCTCTTCCATTTCTATGATTCCTTGGCTTCCTATCCTGACGGAAAAGAAGAAAAGCACACCATGATAAAATGATGAAGACATCCATAACTCACGTGAGAGTTGCTGTGAACAGCGTCCATCATGGAGTTCCATCGTTTCTGGAGTTCCTTCATTTCTTTTGACATGGTGGAATTTTTAGTCCACGTCTGGGGCCTTCTTATAAACAAATTAGTGCATTCTTAAAGAAAGGAACCTTTCAGAGAAAAAAAAACCCATCATCTTAATTTATTTATTTATTTCATGTCAAAAGCATTGCATAACAAATACATTTTAAAATGATGAAAAAAAATAGAGGAAATCACAATCAACTAAATAGTTTTAGACCAGAAACGGGCAACAGCAACCGCATTGTCCGTAGCTTTAAACAACTCCTCCTCCGTGCATGAGGCAGGACATTGTGGGCAAGCATACATATGCGGAGTTGTTTGTTCTGCTTCACAGTCACACAAGGTGGAGGATTCCTCCAGGTAGTGCCACCTTGCCAAGTTGTCTTTAGATCTGCCCACTCCACTTCTTCTTAATTAATTTCTTAATTAAGTAATTGGAAACAAAAATAAACATTTCCTAATAGGCACATTAGAAAAATCAACATTTAGAAAACACAACAATTGCAGGCAATAATATAGAAACTCCTACTGTTTGCTTGACTTTGAAACAGGATAGGAGTACCAGCACAATGGTTAATTACAAGGGATATCTCCTTATATGTGAAGGTAAATAACTAAAAGTATGGTAAATAACTAAAAGAGATGTACTTCCATTTACACAAAGCCTCCATTTGGGTTTCTCTAGTTTCCCCTTCCTGCCATGGTCCTCTCCCATGTCATTCCAGAGAATGCATCAATATTTGAAAGTGGGTTTTCAGGGATGATACAGGGTTCAAGGGGAAAGAAAGAGACAGGAAAGCCTAACTGCACAATCCTCTTTAGTTTTCGGAATAATGTGCACACGATTTGCGAGAAAGCATCTTTTAAAGCATCATCCCCCTCCTAGAGCTTCTCTAGATCTTTCACTAGAAGTGGTTTACATTGAATAATCTGATTACCTGATTAACAAGGAGCAACCACTTTAGCCAGTGTTTTTCACTGACTAATTCATTCTGACTAATCTTAATCCCCATTATAGTGATATTAGTCACACAACACCATTATCGGATAAACAGAAGTCAACGTGTAGATTCTATGTGATCTTGGATGGTAAACAGAGTCAGTCCCACTTTGTACTTCGATGACAGACCACCAATGAATACCTGTTTTAGAGCAGGGGGTTTGACTAGATGGCCCATGTGGTCTCTTCTAATTCTATTATTCTACCCATAAGACAGACAGTATAATAAATGTACCACTTCCATCTCTGTCTTGCCTCTTCTCTACCCCTTGTCCCTGTTAATCTTTTCTTCATATTTAAGTACTTGCCTTGTAGCCACAGGTGAGGTGAAGTCTCGTGCAGACAAGTGAACAGTTCGGCAAAGGAGGAATAGATGGCTCAGGACAGAAAACTAGCAGATTACAGCAGATTACAGCCTTACCCGGTGCAAAAAAATGCAGTGGGCTGTTGGAGGAGGTTCTGGACTCTCTGCCCTTCCTCTGGCACCTCCAACAGGCCACTAAAACAAGACTTGCAAACAAAGAACTTTTGCAAATCTGGTTTCCCTACTCTGCAATCTTGCATAGATAATTTGGTTGTCTATGTTGTGCAACAACCTTTCAACAATTGATACATTTAAATATATATATATATATATCTGCAATGTACTGAATTACAGTGTCACTACTTTCACCGACTTGTGTACAAGGGAGAATTGCAGATTGTAATCTTTCAGGCAGGATTCTTTATGTGGTGCAACAAGGTTCCTTTAAAAATACAGGATGTGAATCATACAGTACATACATATATTTATTTATCATTTATTTACTATATTTATATCCCGCTCTTCTCACCCCGAAAGGGACTCAGAGCAGCTTACATATACAGTAGAGTCTCACTTATCCAAGCCAAAAGGGCCGGCAGAACCTTGGATAAGCGAATATCTTGGATAATAAGCAGGGATTAAGGAAAAACCTATGAAACATCAAATTAGGTTATGATTTTACAAATTAAGCACCAAAACATCATGTTATACAACAAATTTGACAGAAAAAGTAGTTCAATACTGCAAAACCTTGCTCTTCCGACAAGCTTTCAATGGGTGAAAAACTCGGGGCTATGTCTGTTTTTATTGTTGCTTTTATTGTTGTTTTTATTGTTTTTATTGTTATTTTAAAGCTAAGTGTATTGTTTTAATCTATTTCTGTAAACCGCTCCGAACCAAACCGGGAGTAGCGGTATACAAGTCTAATAAATAAATAAATAAATAAATAAATAATGTTATTTTGTAATTACTGTATTTATGAATTTAGCACCAAAATATCACGATATATTGAAAACATTGACTACAAAAATGCGTTGGATAATCCAGAATGTTGGATAAGCGAGTCTTGGATAAGTGAGACTCTACTGTATACACATGGGAACCAAGTCTAACCATGATTTATTTATGTTTCACATATTTATTTATTTATTTACTACATTTATATCCCACTCTTCTCACCCCGAAGGGGACTCAGAGCGGCTTACAAATCAAATGAACATACAATATATTATTAGCATAGCACAATATAAGCATTAAATTACTATATTGTACTACAGTAGAGTCTCACTTATCCAACATTCTGGATTATCCAACGCATACAGTTTCAATACATCGTGATATTTTGGTGCTAAATTTGTAAATACAGTAATTACTACATAGCGTTACTGTGTAATGAACTACCGTACTTTTTCTGTCAAATTTGTTGTATAACGATGTTTTGGTGCTTAGTTTGTAAAATCATAACCTAATTTAATGTTTAATAGGCTTTTCCTTAATCTCTCCTTATTATCCAACATATTCGCTTATCCAACGTTCTTCCGGCCCGTTTATGTCGGATAAGCGAGACTCTACTGTGTATCATTATATGGTAATATTATTAGTAATATTACATTTAATATATAATATATAATTAATACACCCTATACACATAGCCTAAAGGTAATTGTATACATATTTTTTCCCAAATTCCTCATGAAACAGTGTGTAACTTGAATAATCAGTAAGCAAAGGTATCATTACCTCAGTAACTCTTGTGGACACGTCAATTTCCTGTAGTTTGAAGCCATTGTTCCGCTTCCTAGTCTCCAGGGCTAGCTTGCCTCTCTATGACTTCCCCTCACATCTTTATACATGGCTGTCATGTATCATACATGGATGTGTATGATTCCATTCAATTTATTTAATGTGTTTACTCTCATTTTTATTTTCAGACCAAAGAGATGCTATTTGTGTGCAGAGAGCCATTGTGTGTTAGTTTGTCTCAGTAGTGTCTAGTACAGGTGTGGGCCAGCTTGGGCCCTCTCTTCAGGTGTTTTGGACTTCAACTCCCAGCATGCCTCACAGCCTCAGGCCCCTTCCTTTTCCCCCTCAGCCGCTTAAGCGGCTGAGGGGGAAAAGGAAAGGGCCTGAGGCTGTGAGGCATGCTGGGAGTTGAAGTCCAAAACACCTGAAGAGAGGGCCCAAGTTGGCCCACGCCTACTGACAGGAGTGTGCAGTCAGTGCCTAATGGCCTCCTTTCCTGCCTTGCTTTCATTCATTATTTCTTTCCCTCCTCCGCCCTTTTTCCCCTCATAAAGGCCTCCCTTGGCCTACCTTCCTTTTGGGTCCTGGAGCCTAAGGCCGCGACGGAGCCTTGCTTCTTTCTTTCCTCCTGGCCAAGGCCTTATTTACCTCAGCCGAGCCGCGGCCTCGCTCCTCTTCGCCGCCCGGGCTTGAGGATGACAAAGCCGGGCGGCTCCCTCCGCCTCCTCCCCGCCTCCCTTCCTCCTCCCTCCGTCAGGCGCTTTGAAAAGAAAAGGGAGGCCCCTTCCACACCGCTGGATAAAACCCACATTGAATTGCATTGCGTGGCAGTGTGGACTCAGATACTGTGGGATATATGGCTCTGTGGGAAGGCCTCATTGATTGCATTGCTGTGAGTTTACCGAGTTGTCTGGCCATGTTCCAGAAGCATTCTCTCCTGACGTTTCGTCCACCTCTATGACAGGCATCCTCAGAGGTTGTGGGGTCTGTTGGAAACTAGGCATTAAGTGGGGTTTCTCAAGAGTTCTTTCTCCCACCCTGGACATTATTCCACAGATACATAAACTCAATTTGCCTAGTTTCCAATTTCGGAGGATACCTGTGATAGATGTGGGCAAAATGTCAGGAGAGAATGTTTCTGGAACATGGCCATACAGCAGGGGTCCCCAAACTTTTTAAACAGGGGGCCAGTTCACAATCCTTTGGACCATTGGAGGGCCAGACTATAGTTGGCCACCAAGCAATAATAATAATAATAATAATAATAATAATAATAATAATAATAATAATAATAATTAATAATAATAATAATAATAATAATAATAATAATAATAATAATAATAATAAAAACCAGTACAGGTGGGTGCCATGCCAAAAGATCTCAGCCGGCATTTGGAAACAATAGACATTGACAAAATTATGATCGGCCAACTGCAAAAGGCCACCCAACTGGGATCTACGCGCATCATCCGAAAATACATTACACAGTCCTAAACACTTGGGAAGTGTTCAGCTTGTGATTTTGTGATACAAAATCCAGCATATCTATCTTGTTTGCTGTGTCATACAATGCCGTTGTGTCAATAATAATAATAATAATAATAAAGAGGGTTGGAAGAGACCCTTTGGGCTATTGAGTCCAACCCCCTTCTGCCTTTGTGCACCAAAGGCACAAGCAAAGCACCCCTGACAGATGGCACCCCCGCCTCAATGTTAATAATAATAATAATAATAATAATAATAATAATAATAATAACAACAGTAATAAAGAGGGTTGGAAGAGACCCCTTGGGCCATTTAGTCCAACCCCTTCTGACTTTGTTCACCAAAAGCACAAGCAAAGCACCCCTGACATATGGCCTCCCAGCCTCAATGTTAATAATAATAATACTAATAATAATAATAATAATAATAATAATAATAAAGAGAAGAGGAGAACCCTTGGGTCATTTAGCCCAACCCCCTTCTGCCTTTGTGCCGTGGGGGCCGGATAAATGGCTTCGATGGGCCGCATGTGGCCCCCGGGCCTTAGTTTGGGGACCCCTGCCATACAGCCTGGAAAACTCACAGCAACCTACCTCTCTTTTGTACTCTTTCCATGTTTTTCTTGTTGCTGCTAATTATTAGCAGGTTTGTTTCAGCTTAGGAATAAACAGTGGCAATTAAATTAAAAATACAGTAGAGTCCCACTTATCCAAGCTAAATGGGCTGGCAGAACCTTGGATAAGCGAATATCTTGGATTTTTTTTCTTGTGTCAGGAGCAACTGGAGTTGCTTCTGGAGTGAGAGAATTGGCCATGTGCAAGGACGTTGCCCAGGGGATGCCCGGATGTTTTGATGTTTTACCATCCTTGTGGGAGGCTTCTCTCATGTCCCCGCATGGAGCTGGAGCTGATAGAGGGAGCTCATCTGCACTCTCCCCGGGTGGGATTCGAACCTGGCAGCCTTCAGGTCAGCAACCCAACCTTCAAGTCACAAGGCTTTTATCCACTAGGCCACTGGAGGCTCCTAATATCTTGGATATTAAGGAGGGATTAAGAAAAAGCCTATTAAACAGCAAATTAGGTTATGATTTTACAAATTAAGCACCAAAACATCATGTTATACAACAAATTTGACAGAAATAAGTAGTTCAATACACAGTAATGTTATGTTGTAATTATTTCTGTATTTACGAATTTAGCACCAAAATATCATGATATATTGAAAACGTTGAATACAAAAATGCATTGGATAATCCAGAACCTTGGATAAGCAAGTCTTGGATAAGTGAGACTCTACTGTACCTCTCGTTTGTACTCTTCGCATGTTTTTGTTGTTGCTGCTAATTATTAGCAAGTTTGTTTCTGCTTAGGAATAAACAGTGGCAATTAAATTAAAAATAACAATAATCTGCCAACTGTAGCAACCCTGTTTCTGATGAAGTGGGCTATGGGGGAATCTTTAGCTGACCCTGATTGTTTCATGTCTGCAGTTCCCCTGTCTTCTGAGTGTTGTACTTTATTTGCTGTTCTGGTTTTAGAGTTTTTTAAAATAGTAGTAGCCAGATTTTGTTCATGTTCATGGTTTCCTCCTTTCTGTTGAAATTGTCCATGTGCTTCTTGTGGAATTCAGTGGCTTCTCTGTGTAGTCTGACATGGTGGTTGTCAGAGTGGTCCAGCATTTTTGTGATCTCCAATAATATGCTGTGTCCAGGTTGGTTCATCAAGTGCTCTGCTATGGCTGACTTCTCTGGTTGGATTAGTCTGCAGCACCTTTCATGTTCCTTGATTTGTGTCTGGGCAGTGCTGTGTTTGGTGGTCCCTGTGAAGACTGGGAGCCCCCGGTGGCGCAGCGTATTAAAGTGCTGAGCTGCTGAACTTGCGAACTGAAAGGTTGCAAGTTCAAATCCCGGGAGCGGAGTGAGCGCCCACTGTTAGCCCCAGCTTCTGCCAACCTGGCAGTTCAAAAACATGCAAATGTGAGTAGATCAGTAGGTACTGCTCCAGCGGGAAAGTAATGGCGCTCCATGCAGTCATGCTGGCCACATGACCTTGGATATTGCACAAGATTTATCTAGCTTACAATGATACATTTTAATATATTGGGTTTATGGTTCCTGTCCCCTTGATCAGGTTGTGTAAGTGTTATTTATTGCTATATAATTGTATTGTTTTGCCTTGCTTAATAATGTGCTATTATGTAATGTATGTGTAGTTTTTATGATTGGAAACCGTCCTGAGTCCCATGCGGGAGATAGGGAGGTATATAAATAAAGTTTTATTTATTTATTATTATTTATTGGAGGTGTCTACAGACAACGCCGGCTCTTTGGCTTAGAAATGGAAATGAGCACCAACCCCCAGAGTTGGACACAACTGGACGTAATGTCAGGGGGAAAACCTTTACCTTTACTATGGCAATATTATATATTAAATGTAATATTACTAATAATGTTACAGAATAGTGGTGTAGTTCAATATAGTAATATATAATGCTAATATTGTGCTATGCTAATGATATAATGTATTGTATGTACATATAACTTGTAAGCTGCTCTGAGTCCCCTTCGGGGTCAGAGAGGGCCGGATGTAAATGTAGTACAGTGTTCCCTCACTTATCACAGAGGTTAGGTTCCAGGACCACCCACAATAAGTGAAATTCTGTGAAGTAGGGACACTATATTTATTTTAATATTTATACATTATTTTAGTAATACACTATTTTAGGTCTTTATCAACCAAGTGTGTGTTGATAAATCGCCTCCTTCTCCTCCTGTTGCTGCTTGGGCTCCTTTTCTCTCCCTTTGGCTTCCCCTTCCTCCCTTCCTTAGGCTGTAAGTTGTAATTTTTTATTATTTATAATAGTCTTTTAGAGGTGATTGAAAAACCGTGAAACAGCAAAAAGTGAACCGCAAAGTAGTGAGAGAACACTCTAAATAAATAAATGTAGACTGGATTTTATATGGCAGTGTATGCAGGCTGTGTCTCTCCCTCTATTTGCTTTTCCTCATCCTTCCTTTTCCACTTCCACTACCAGTGCTCTCTGGCTGCTTCTGTTATGGCCTATTTCTCTTCCCTTAGCAGCAGGGAGGAAGCTTTTTGCGACCCCAGCATTGAACTAAGGGGACCCCATTTGGGGTTGGGATCCACAGTTTAAGAAGCTCTGGCCTAGAGCACTGGGATATTAGGATCTGAATCTGTGCCTAGACATGGAAACCCATTGATGTCCCTGGGTAGGTCACACCCTCTCAGCCTCAGAGAAAGGCAAACTGCCTTCTGCCAAGAAACCCCCTTGAGATGGTTATCATAAGTCAGAAATTACTTGGAAGCACACAAGCACAAAGTATCAGCAACAAAAATGTTTCTCTTCCTGACAATCAGGTTCTTCTGCCATCTGCTAGTATTGTCCCTAAATATTCCGCTTTACACTGAATTAATAAAGCATCCTACCATATCAATGTGGCTTTCCGGGTGTGACAGCCGCTCTCTTTCACAACCAGTCGCAGAAGTTGCTCCTCCAGCCAAGTGGGTGGCGGGAGGGGGGCGTGTTGAGCTGGGAGGGGAGGGAAGGAAGAGAAGGCTCTTTCCTGTGTTGCTTAGTGACAATAATGCTGTCACCCTGGTTACTCAGGCTTAGAAGTGAAAGAGAGAATGTCATACATAGAAGTTCTTTTTGAGCTGCAAAAAGCAACCAGGCACAGAGACAGGTAATCGGGACAGCAACAGGTAGACGCAGACGTCCATCCACTCATTTACTGATCATTTACTGGGTGCCTGCTTCCAGTAAAGGCATTGCATTTGGAAGAATCAGGCAACATCTGGCTCAGCCTTGCTTTTGTAGATACCCCCTTGGTGGCTTCTTTAAAAGCACACTTACAGCCTGCCTGCAGCGTGGAGTAATTCAGATTTAGATAGGGATAAAAGCCAACGGGAAATGAAGAAAGCAATCTGGGTTGTCTATGGTCTGCACAGAAAATAGCACAGGAAGCAAGAGTGTTTATTTTGTACTAAGTCGGCAATAGGAGTGAGAAATTGGGACAAATAGCATGAAATCGGAGTAGTGTAGATTCAGGTTAGGCTTTGAAGAATACTCCCTGAGGAAAAAATAGTGACTAGCATCACGCTCACTTTCTTTTAATCAGCAAAACAGAATGTTTCTTTCTCACCCATATTTAAAAGAGAATATTTGGAACTGATTATTTGCTTGCTGATTTAATTGAATAACTTTTATGTTTCCTATCTTTGATCATTGGGTTACACGTTCTGCAATGTTAATCACACTGGCAGCAAATGAAGGATGAAAAGCAGTTTGGAAATGTTAAAAACATTCTCAAAGCAGGCTTTCCTGAATAAGTAGCTGATCCATATGCCATGTTAATTTCCAAGAACTTTGCATAACATCATCTGTGGCACAATGGGTTGAACCCTTGTGCCGAAAGGACTGCTGACCAAAACGTCAGTGGTTCAAATCCAGGGAACAGGGTGAGCTTCCATCTGTCAGCTCCAGCTCCCCTTGCAGGGACATGAGAGAAGCCTTCCACAGGATGGTAAAACATCTGGGTGTCCCCTGGCAATATCCTTGCAGACAGCCAATTCTCTCACACTAGAAGTACTTGCAGTTTCTCTCGTCACTCCTGAAATGAAAAAAAAAATCTGTGTTGTTACACTGTGTTTTCATATTTATATGTGCTTCTGACCAACTGCAGTATTGTTTGCTGACCACATTTTGAGAATACATCTCTGAAAAAAGAATGCAGACATATCCAGTGAATGCTGAAGAAGTTGTGAAAAACAGCAAAGATTAAAATGCGGTTAGGGAATTCTGCCCCCTTTCTGAGAGTAACTTTTTGGATACAAAATATAGATCTGGCAAGATCAGATAGAAGAAATTGGTAGTGGAGTGGTGGTGGTATTACTTTCCAATTGACAGCCTTGGAGAGATATTGAAAAGTACAGCTTTGGGGTGGTAGGACTTTGAATTGATGGTCAGGCCTGACATGAGTTCTTTGAATTGATGTTGCTTCTCCAGCCATTGCAAACGAAGCCTTAACAGGGAATTTTCACGGAAATTGGATCACATTTGAAAACAATCCAGACACAGCTGGAGCCAAGGAAAAATTCATCATGAATCCAGATAACACTTTCAACATTGTGAGAGTAAGTACAAAAACATGTGATCATTTCTCAGGGGGAGGAAAGAGGAGGAGGAGGGAAGCAGAATAACGCTGCGGAGCCCCTCACGATCACCCGCAGAGCCCCAAGGACTCCACAGAGCACAGTGTGAGAATCCCTGCTATACCGTGTTCAACACTGTCAGGCTTGAACATATTAGTTCAAAGACTGGCAAGGGCTTATTTTATTCTGTTTAATAATATTCACCATTCACCTTCCATTCTGTCACATTCTTAAATGTTTGAATATGGATGTGTTAAACCAGGGAGTGATGCATCTGCAAAAGAGACCGATATTTGCATCTAGATCTATTTTGCGTTATTTGCTTAATTCTTACATGCTTCCTGAAAGTTTTCCTGTGACCTTTTGTGATTCCTAGGCACATACTGATTCTGTCTATAACATGAGCCATGCCAAACAAATACCAGAGTTGCCACCTTTGCCTCCTTTGGCTGCAGAAGAACCTTCTGAAGTGTATCAGGTAAGTAAGATCTGCTTCTCATGTCACTAAATTACAGCTGCTAAACCACCGTAAGGTGTTGGTTTACGACTCCGTAATCCAACACCTGCCTTTTGGCCAGTCGCTCCTTAACCCTCACCTCCCTGACAGAGAGAGCAAGGGATATTCAGATAGAGATACAAAAGAGAGTCAGGGATTCTCCATTCCCTTTTTTGATACTTTAAAAAAATCTTTGGAGTGGAAAGACCTGTTTTGCAAACTTTACCGAAAGGATGCAGCGAGGGATTACAGGTAAGATGGAAGAGGAGAGGAAGAGAAAGGATAATAATAATTTATAATAATTTTATTTTTATACCCCGCCACCATCTCCCCGAAGGGACTCGGGGCAGCTTACACGGGGCTAAGCATAACAGACATAGTAAAACACATTAAGTAAAACAAGTCAATAAAAACATATTAGTAACAAATCAATAAAACACGGCTTGGATAAAAACATGAAAAACGCATAAAAATAACTAGGCCATAAAGTGCATATATGAAGAATGAGGACAAAAAAGGCACCCAAGAATGTTAAATAAGTAAAGGACAAAAATGGGATAAGCATGGGAACTATTCCGACTGAAGTAATAGAATAAAGTGCAACAGATATATACCAGGATGCATATCTGTTGCATAAGGATGGGGGTGTGAGGATGTGATAGCAGACAAGTGTTATGGTGATTGTTTTCAAACCATTATGTAGCCAGTATATTCCCTTTTGCTGAGCAACACCACTGCTCAAGTGATAAAGTTACTTTTTGAATGACAGCTCCCATAATACCCTGGCCATCACAGTCAATGATCATGCTAGCTAGGTATTCTGGGAGTTGTATTCAACCAAAGTAACTTTTCCAAGCTCTTCCAGCAAAGGAAGCACCAGTTAATATAGCTGGCTAATTCTTTCTCCTCCTTCCCATTTCAGATGATCCAAAAGAGCAGCTATTATCCTCCTCTGATGCAGAGAGCATCCTGGACTTTGGCATCTCCATTCAAAGAGCTACCTTATTTCCGGAGTCCAAGCAACATCATTGCCAATAACTATACTCTCACAGCACGCAGCCTGACAACGCAGGATCTGCAGAAGATAGCTTCGGCCATAAGGGCAAAGAAGAAACTTGCCTTGGCGAAACAAAAAGCTGGATCTTTATGTATCCTATATGCTAAAAATGAACTCATGAATCTCATGCATGGTCCTGGGCCAGTGGGAGGTGGTGGCAGCGGCAGGGAGCATGAGTCCTTAGCTTGGCCTTATGGAGACATGGAGAGCTGTGCAATAATGTCAGATTTGTACTTATGGCTGGGATGCTATGAGTGGAGTTGCAAGTATAAAGATACATGTGTCCCATATTTGTAGGAAAGTACAAAGCCAGAGATGATAATCTGGACCAAGGATAAAATCTTTCAGTTTCAGATTCTGTGGGAGAAGATTGCTGCCTCAGTTCTATCAGGCTTTTCAACATCCAGCCTGCTTTGCAACCCTGTGGTCTTATCAGTGGGTTGAAAACAACACCTTTGCAGTAATCTGGATAGAAAACAACTTTGTATTCTAGTTGTTGAGTCTTTTCTGTGTTCGCTTATAAGCCAATTGAGTACAATATATTATATCATTAGCATAGCACAATACAGTAGAGTCTCACTTATCCAACATTCGCTTATCCAATGTTCTCGATTATCCAACGCAGTCTGCCTTTTAGTAGTCAATGTTTTCAATACATTGCGATGTTTTGGTGCTAAATTTGTAAATACAGTAATTACTACATAGCATTACTACGTATTGAACTACTTTTTCTGTCAAATTTGTTGTATAACATGAAGTTTTGGTGCTTAATTTGTAAAATCATAACCTAATTTGATGTTTAATAGGCTTTTCCTTAATGTCTCCTTATTATCCAACATATTTGCTTATCTAACATTCTGCCGGTCCGTTTATGTTGGATAAGTGAGACTCTACTGTATATATAGTCTTGACATTATAGCAGGCATGGGTAAACTTTGGCCCTCCAGGTGTTTTGGACTTCAACTCTCACAATTCGTAACAGCCAGTGGGCTATTAGGAATTGTGGGAGTTGAAGTCCAACACACCTGGAGGGCCGAAGTTTGTCCATGCTTGTATTATAGCATTTGTAAAGTATAATAGCTGGCCTATAACTAAATCCTGTCATACATATTAGGCTGGGAAGTGTAGATCAAGTCATTTTTTTCATTGTGTAAAGAGAGAATTCATTAATCTTATCTTAAACCTGAATTAATCCTCTTCTTTCTTCACCAGTATTTATCCTTAACTAAGTCTTTAGTTTCAAAAGAATATGTTCCTTCTGAGAAGAAGGCAAAACTTTCATTAGGAACCACAGTTGGTGAATATGAGAGGTACTGTGAATTTTTCTCTTGTAAATTTATTATATGAGACGTTGGGATGGAACCTTACTTATTGGACACTTCCAATGCTGAAGAAAGGGAAAGATAGAATTGGACCAAATTTGGCACACAGAGCCTCCATGACCAGCAAAAAATACTGGAGGTCTTTGGGGGAAATTCACCTTGATTTGGGGGAGTTGTAGTTCACCCACATCCAGAGAGCATTGTGAACCCAAACAACAATGGATCTGGACCAAACTTGGCACACATACCCGATATGCTGAAATTTGGTTACTAGAGGTTACTAGATTTGGACTGACTTTAATTTCTGGGAGTTGTAGTTTACCCGCGACTAGAGACACTGTGACGTCCACCGATGATGAACCTGGATCAAACTTGGCACACAGATCCCCCATGACTAACTCAACCTGCTGGCGGGGTTTGAGGGGACTCACTCACCATGGTGGGTGTTGTAGTTTACTCTGTAGCCAGAGAGCACACTAAACCCCACCAATGATGCATCTACAGCAAACTTGCCCAGCATAACAAACTTTATTGATAGAGTTTCTGAGGCATGATGTCAGTTGTAGTTCACCCGCAACCTTATGCATTTTGTAAAATTAAAAAAATCGACTTTTTCAAAAAATCTGGACAACAGTGGGTACCCAAGCTAGTTATTTAATAAAACATATTTTTCTTGATCGCATTGTTGATCAATAAGACTGCTAAAGCAATTTTTAAAAAATGTTAAAAGCCAATTCTGAAATGTTTTGTTTGGAATTGATTGTTAAGGGGTTTACATCGATGGGGAAAAAAACCCTCCAAGAGTGAAAGGATTAGCTGGCAAGACTGAAGAGTGGGGTGAGAGTAAGATGAAATGGAAGCTGCTTTCTCTCAGGAGAATTTCTTGAAAACAAAAAATGGGAAGGAGATGGAAATAACAAGATATAAACAAAGGATTCTGAGAAGATTGAACCGAGAAAGGTCATGGCGGATCAGAGGAATTGGAAAGTAAATTTAAAAGGAAATCAAGAAATAATGTCTGGCTGAATAAAGGTTATGAGATTTGATTACAGACATAACTGGAAAGAGATGTAACCTTGAAAAAGGATGTTATTAGAACTACTGGAGTTTGAATACAAAATAAATGCAGTGCCTCAAGACAGCTTAAAAATAGAATGGATTTAGTGATGTTGTTTCAGGCATGGGCTAACTTGGGCTTTGTAGGTGTTTTGGACTTCAACTCCCACAATTCCTAACAGCCCCCTTTTCGGTTAAGCGGCTGTGGGGGAAAAGGAAAGGGCCTGAGGCTGTGAGGAATGGCGGGAGTCGAAGCCCAAAACACCTGGAGGGCCCAAGTTTGCCCAGGCCTGTGTTATATAACATGTAAAGTTTATGGCTATATAAATAATTGCGGTTAAATTGCTGTTGATAAAGGTGGGAAAATTGAGTACTAGTTGTCATGATGTAAAACTGGCTTAGATGTTGGACCAGAATTTAGAAGGATAATTGATATTCTAATACTAAATATTTCAGTTTTAGGAAGGAGAAAAATATCTTTGGTTGTTGAAAAAGAATGTAATGGAACAGAAAGAAGAGAATTGCTGGCTTATTACTTCGATGAACTTGAAATATATTGAAAGTCAAAGTGGAAGTCATCTGTTGCTTTGTTCTGTGTATACTTTATCTTTTAATATCATTTTCTTTGTCCCTTTTGCATATTTGTGGAATTTTAGTTGATCTGAAAACCTTCAACAGAAATGTTATTAAAAAGAGATAAGGAACAGGCATATAGAGGAAGAGAGACAAAGAATGCTTGGTTAGATATATCAATGGAAAGCATCTCTTTGTGGATGCAGTGAAAAACTATGAGTTTTGGTTACCACATCCAATTTTGAGAGTCTGCTCACCATTGTAATGGGTGAGTGGATAGAAAGGAAGAATAGTAATAACTTACTTGGGTGTTGCAAGGGCCATACAGTTATAACAGGCATGGTCAAACTTCGGCCCTCCTGGTATTTTGGATTTCAATTCCCACAATTTCTATCAGCCTACTGGCTTTTTTTTTTGAAATTCACATAGTTGATTCATAAATATAGTTGTTGTTTTTACATTATGGAATAAGGAGATGACAAAAGCATAAAATGACTGGGATTGTCTAAACCTGCATGTCTGGCTATTAGGTTACTAAACCAGTGATTTGTATTCCAGTGTTACAGCACCATCCCAAGCATATGGTTCAGATTCCTTACAGATGAATCAGCAAGCCCCAGCGGTAGAGATTCCTCATTATTCTGACAGCCACCCGTTGACTCCAGAAGAACAGCTGGTTGTGATGCTCTACTATGAAGACAAGATAAGCAAGGAAGAAGTGTTACCTACTGATATTGATCTGGAGGTACTTACGCAATGTATAAAGCCAGAGATTGGAAGTTTGTGAAAAAGAGCTGATATATTATAGTTTTACTAAAAAGCTGGAAACATATGATAATTTTATCAATATGTTTTTTCTGCATAAAAGACAAAGACACATAATAATTCAAAGCATCTTAGCTAACTGGGAAGCAAATGCTAAGGGGCAGTATATGCATGTAACAACAATGTATTCATTTTTCCGATAACTTAGTCTTGCTTTGCCTATTTTATAGTTATTGAATAGTGGACTCTCAGGGCAAACTCTGGATAGAGACCCAAGCAATTCAGAGTCTATCAGGAATTGAAATAACTCTTGTAGTTGATTAAAGGGTCCCTGTTAATGCTAATCAGTACAAAAGCAATTCAGAACATATCAGTAATTAAATCAATGGCATGCCAAATTTGAGCACATAGCACTTAGAAAAAAAACTATCCCAAATCTTATATAACCATGTATTCTGTTCTCACAGTGACAGATCAGGAGGCTGGATTATATAGCAGTTTGATTTGGTTCTTAAATGATTTCACGTGGTTTTTCAGTCTGTAGTAAACAAAGAAGAACATCAGGGCTGGGTTACTCACTGCTCACAATCAGATTGCTATGTGAAAGCTTGGCAGTGTCTTCTCAGCTAAGAAAGTGGAACAGAACTAACACCAGAACATATGAACCTGAACTAGAACTAAACCTAATTAATAATAAAGTGGATTCCCAGTATAACTTCCTGGAGTTTGGAGTTACATAAGGCAACTGGTTTTTAATTTTGTTTTCTGTTGTTGCAAAAAGTAGTCATGCAGAGAGCACCAGGTTGGCATGGGATGATTTGGGGAGATTCTGTACCCTTTGGTCTTGGCGGCTCACCATGTGGAACAATCATCCAAAAAGAAGCAGGGCTTTTTTGTTTTAGTCTTGGAAACTTCCAGTTGAAACTATGGTCCCATTTATGAGTTGCCATATTATGAGTTGAAGCTGCATTATATGGTCAGTTGAGACTCATATAACTGAACTGCATTTTAAGAGTCTACAATGGCCATATAGTACAGTTTCAAGGTAAAGGTAAAGGTTTCCCCTGACGTTAAGTCCAGTCGTGACCGACTCTGGGGGTTGGTGCTCATCTCCATTTCTAAGCTGAAGAGCCGGCGTTGTCCATAGACACCTCCAAGGTCATGTGGCCAGCATGACTGCATGGAGCCCCTTTACCTTCCCACCGGAGCAGTACCTATTGATCTACTCACATTTGCATGTTTTCGAACTGCTAGGTCGGCAAGAGCTGGGGCTAACAGTGGGCGCTCATTCTGCTCCTGGGATTTGAACCTGGGACCTTTTGGTTCGCAAGTTCAGCAGCTCAGCGCTTTAACACACTGTGCCACCAGGGGCCCCTACAGTTTCAAACAATGCATTATATGGCAGTGTAGATGGCACCTAAGTTCCGCAGGAAAGTCAGTGTCAAATAAGACCTGCAGCAAGTGTTTCATTAACTATTCTCCTGAGTTGCATTTAGTTTCCTGGTATTGTACTTAAGCCAACAATGGTAATTCTGTCTCCTGATTTTTTGGTGATGGTTGTAGCGATACTGTTACTACATCCATAAAGGCATCCGGAAAGACATGCTGGCACCACAGGATGAACTTGTGATGGAGAATATTTTAAGTCTTATCCCAAGTCGCTTTCTCACCAATCTGCACCTGGAGGCCTTACGGAAAAGTTTAAAAGAAGAGATTCAAGATGATTATCATATTTGGCTAATGAAAGACATTGGTAAGCGCAATGGAGCTGAGATGGCAGATTCTTTGCTTTATCAATCAAAAGGCATTTTTTAATTATCCCACCTTTCCTTTCCTTTTTTTGGGGTGGGTGGGTGGGTGAAACAGCAGAAAATGTGTGCAAATAGAACATACTGTCATCCAATAGAATGTTACCAGGGGGTCCAGATTATCTGCATTTGCCTTATTATTTCTGTGCTTTGTGTGGTTTTTATCCTAGTTGATTATATCTTGATGGATCCAGATGAGAGAAGGAGGCTTTTCATATGCAACATTCCACGGCCTTTCCCGCAAAGAATGATCCGTGCACCAGTTCCATGGCACAAGATGTACCAGGAAGTGAAAATCTGGAATGAGAGTCACCTCTTTACAGTGAACCCTATGATGCTTACTTTACAGCACCTCTGGTTCAAAGAGTAAGTAGCTTTGCTTCAAGAAAGCGAATTCTGTCACCTGTGATACATTATCTGAAATTATAGCATTGAATTTATAGAGTTGTTGTGAGTTTTCCGGGCTGTATGGCCTGCATCTATGACAGGCATCCTCAGAGGTTGTGAATTCTGTTGGAAACTAGGCAAGTGAGGTTTATATATCTGTGGAATGTCCAGGGTGGGAGAAAGAACTCTTGTCTGTTGGAGGCAAGTGTGAATGTTGCTATTGGCCACCTTGATTAACATTTAATAGCCTTTCAGCTTCAAGGTCTGGCTGCTTATTGCCTGGGGGAATCCTTTGTTGGGAGGTGTTAGCTGGTTCTGATTGCTTTCTCTCTGGAATTCCCCTGTTGTGTGAGTGTTGTTCTTTATTTATTGTCCTGATTTTAGAGTTTTTTAAATACTGGTAGCCAGATTTTGTTCATGGTTTCTTTCTTTGTGTTTTGTGCCTTGTTTGTTTGCAAAAAAGCCATGTGCCGATTTTATACAGAGTAAGTCCTGAACTTGAAATAGTTTCTGAAAATGGTGAAGCATTTAAAATAGCATAGTTTTGAAGTGGAAGGAAAACAATCACAACATCTTCTTGCTTCCATGCAGAATAAAGCACAGAATTACAATCCTAATCCAGACATGAATCAAAATAATTTCTTATTTTCCCAAGGCACTGATATTATCATAACTCCATGAATTCTTTGCATTATAACATGATATTGTGTTTATGGCAATTATTCATTCTCCCTCTCCTCAATAGATTTTGTGAACTTAGGTTTGTTCGCACCAAGGAAATCCTTGCAGGTGATTTGCCACTGCTGCCCAATGAATTCGAGGAATTAATCCACAAGCACTGCCAGGAAGCCCATGATATTCTTCTGAACAGGTCAGAATGCCATTCTATTTTGTTATATTTATACTCCGGCTTTCTCCCAACATGGGATTCAAAAGTGGACCTTCAGACAAAAGATTTTCAAGCAGAATTTCTAGTATTCTCATTATAAAGTAAAGTATATGTTTGAATGTATGAGATTTGTAGTATGATGAGCATTTTAAAGGTTCTGCTCCATGCCTCTGAACTATGGCATCAGAGCTCTCTGGCACGCGATTCAAAGTGTTTTATAAAACCACAACTCCTAGCAATGACAGCTAAAGTGCTATAATTGTGCAACATGAATACAGGCTTTGTCAACTTAAATGAATGGAAGTTTTGTCCTACCTAGAGAGAAGCCTGTGTGAGAATAGAATAGTCACAACCCAGCCTTTTTAAAAACATTCATTTCTAGTTTTGATCATAGTAAATCCTTCATGAGCTCAGTACTTTTCAAAGCCATTAGAGAAAATGTTTCGGATCAGCACGAATAGAGGCTATTGGCAATAAAAGACAGTGTAATGGACTTGTTTAGTTTAATGTTTATAAAATTCAAATTATCATAAACTAGAATTACTGCAGAAATAGAATAGAGTGTAAGATGTAAACATGCTCATTAGACCACTGAAATACATCAGTGTTTCAATGCTAATTGCTTTTTCATTAAGAAAAACATTTTTTCCGTACTTGAGATCAGTGTGCTCTGAGCTTTTAGAGTGTATGGAACTATGGGCTGTTCACAATTCTTAAATCAGGCTGCGTTATTTATTCAGGTTGAATAGAAGAGCATTTCATACACTGGTACATTTTTTTCTATTGGCAATATTTGCCTAAATGGGTCTGGGCTTCTAAAAGCATTATAATATTTGTTCAGGCCAATGCTTTTAAAACCATTTTCACAGCTCAAAGGCCTGTATTGTAAAGCCAGTACAAAGTGTTTTTTAGATGTTAATATTCTTCCTTTTGAATTGACCTTTACTTAGAGAAAGATGTTGTTTTCTGTGATGTCTGTTGGGAGGCAGGAAAACAGGGAAGTGATTTTAGGTAGTTCTTCACTGTAAACAACTGGTCTAGAACTAAATGACTAGATGTGAAGTGTCTTGACCTATGTTGAACCCTAGCCTGGAAACCACTTTTGCACTCAATCCACACAGGAGTCCAGTAGTACTAACTAAACCGTTCATTGAGAAAAGCAAAGACAAATATAAAAAGGCAAAAACACAAAAAGTAATAGGAAAGGCAATGTTCAAAAACAAGGTCCAAAAAGCAAAGGGAAAAAGGCTTTTAAGGGGCAATAGTCCAAACAGCAAGTCTGTTCAATAGAAATATAATATAGAGAACAGCAGGAATCATAACACAGACATAAATCCAAAAACAGAAAGCATAAATCCAAAACCAGGAGAACAGGAACTTCTTAAAAACCCAAAAACCATAAACATTAAACAAAGACGACTTTTGACTGCACAGTCCCCGAGACAGCCTCCAAGTCACTGTTTAAAGAAATTAGCACTCAGGATGAACAAGATAAAATTAATTTACCTATTACAGGTGGATTCCCACATGTGCAGATCTCTTTATCGATCAGAAGAACAATTGGCTCCATCTTGCTCCACAGAACGATCTGGACTCTTCTCAACAGATAGAAGAATATTTTGCCTCAGTAGCAATCCTCATGTCATTACAACTACGGGAAATGGTCATTAATTCATTTGAAGACCTCCTTTCCTTTTTTAAGATACATAAGGTATGCAAAGCTGAACACTTTGTTTTGATTTGCAAAGTAAGTTTCTTCACAATACATTTTTATTGCTCATGTTTTTAATGGTATATACCAGGGGTCCCCAAACTTTTGAAACGGGGCCAGTTCACGATCCTTCGGACCGTTGGAGGGCCGGACTATAGTTGGCCACCGAGCAATAATAAATAATAATAACAACAACAATAATAAAAGAGTTGAAAGAGACCCTTTGGGCCATTGAGTCCATTCCCCTTCTGTTTTTGTGCACTGAAAGCACAAGCAAAGCACCCCTGACAGATGGCCACCCAGCTTCAATGTTAATAATAATAATAATAATAATAAAAAAGAGGGTTGGAAGAGACCCCTTGGGCCATTGAGTCCAACCCCTTTCTGCCTTTGTGCAGCAAAAGCACAAGCAAAGCACCCCTGACAGATGGCCACCCAGCCTCAATGTGAATAATAATAATAATAATAATAATAATAATAATAATAATAATAATAATAATAATAATAATAAGGGTTGTAAGAGAAGAAGAGACCCCTTGGGTCATTTAGCCCAACGCCCTTCTGCCCTTGTGCCGTGGGGGCCGGATAGATAGCTTCGATGGGCCGCATCCGGCCCCCGGGCCTTAGTTTGGGGACCCCTGGTATATACATTACATATACAGTTCTAAAAGGTAAAGGTTTCCCCTTGACATTAAGTCTAGTCGAGCTCAACTCTGCAGGGTGGTGTTCATCTCCATTTCTAAGATGAAGAGCTGGTGTTGTGAGTAAACTTCTCCTAGGTTATATGGCTGGCATGACTGCATGGAGTGCCACTACCTTCCCGCAGGAACGGTATCCATTGATCTACTTGTATTTGCATGGTTTTGAACTGCTAGGTTGGCAGCAGCTGGGGCTAACTACACGAGCGCACCCCACTCCACAGATTTGAACCACCAAACTTTCGGTCAGCAAGTTCTGCAATTCAGCAGTTTAACCCGATGCACCACCGTGGCCCCACATATTCAGTTAGTCCTTATTTGTGACTTTTAACTTTTGTGGACTGGATTATTTGCAGTTTTGATTAATATTTTCTCTGTAGGAATCTCTAGGTCTTCCAATATGACTTTGTAGTCAACAAAGTTACACTGGAAGACCCAGAAGATCTATAGAGAAAGTATTTCTCTGTGGTCTTCCAGTATGATTCTATGGCCAGCTTATCCAGCCTCTGTTTAAAAGCTTCCACCAGGCTCCGAGGCAGAGAGTTCCACTGTTGAACAGCTCCTTACAGTCAGGAAGTTCTTCCTAACGTTATTCACAATATCAACAGCATCTTTCTTCTTTGTCTTCAGGATGGCAATGACTTTGGAGAAACATACGATGAAATGCAGTTCTTTATACCACAAATACTAGTCCTTAAATTGGATGTGGAGGATCCCAACATTATATTTGAGCCAGATACAGGAGCTTGCTGGGATTTAATCTTTCGCTGCTTCATGGAGGTTCTAAAGAATTCTGAGGGACTTCCAAAGGTATGTACCATTTTGAAGGGAAGTCTAATTGCAGACCTACAGCATATTCAGTGAATATATTTATCTTACTATGTAAACCTACTTTTGTTGTGGGATGCTCTCCTTTGTCTTTTAGGTCCAAGTTAAACTTTTCCCAGAATTAAAAGGAGACGACCTAATTCTTCGCACTGTCCAAGCAGATGAATCTTTAGTTTCCAAATATTTGGAGAAAACAGGCGAGATATTTGATCGCAATCTAATTGGTCCACAAAAGTAAGTATATATCTTGATAGTTCTATTGGAGAAGGGCAGAATGTATACCATATTCTCTTGGTAGCATCTGGGTGATTTGCAGTATATTGGGATGAGGCTCCAACTCTTAGGGTGCATCTACAGCAGGCCTGGGCAAACTTCAGCCCTCCGGTGTTTTGGACTTCAACTCCTAGCATTCCTAACAGCCTCAGGCCCTTTCCTTTTTCCCCTCAGCAGCTTAAGCAAAAAGGAAGAGGCCTGAGGCTGTTAGGAATGCTAGGAGTTGAAGTCCAAAACACCTGGAGGGCTGAAGTTTGCCCAGGCCTGATTTACAGTGTATAATTAATGCAATTTGACACTGCCTTAACTTCCATAACTTTGTTCTTCATGCATTTGCTCTTAATGACTGGTTTTGAGAATTTCTGTTTTCTTGTTCTTTCCTATGTTTAAGATATTTAAACGTGTACAACAAATACAGCGATCTCTTGAACAACAATGCAGAGCAAGATGTGACTGATTTTTTGAGCAAGCGGCATGATCTGGACGATTTTATGATGGTATGCATTTATTATATGATTAAAAGCAATATTTGCTGAGGAATGAACAAATATTGGCAAAGACTGGCTTCTCTGTTCCGGAGAAGTTATGTTTGAAATTCATGTCTCCAAGGAGGCATCTGAGATCAGGGCTTTCAGACTGGATTTGCAGGATAGAAATCCGGCACAATTTTGTTGGAGAAGTTTTATGTTTGAATCTTCCTTCTTTTCTTTTGTATTTCTTTATGTCTTCCTTTTTAAAAAAATGTGTATTTCTTGTTTAGTATTGTCCTTCGATCCAACAGCAAAAAAATGTTACCAGCCTTGATGATCTCTTGCATAAATCTCTGTGGGCTGCAGCAATTTGGAGGTCTCAGAAATTACACAGCCCTACTAACACAAAAACACAGATGCACACTTCTTTTCCTTGTTTTTATTGTTGTTACAGTAATTTTGTTCTTCTGCAGAAAATCGATGGTTTGACAAAACTGAAAAAAGAAATAGCCTCTATGCACGTTACTGTTCCTCTGGCCATGTTTTGCCTTGATGCATTAAAGCTGAATGAATTGCTTTGCCAACGGACTCAAAGGCTGAAGGACAGACTGATAGAGTTTGAAATCGAGGAAAACAGGGAGTTAAACCAAAGGTATGCTCAACTAAAAAAATTATGACTTTAACTAGAAATGAGGAATAACGGGTTCAAGTTGAGCATTCCTGATCTGGAATTAAGCTTATACGGCTGCGGGGGAAAAGGAAGGGGCCTGAGGCTGTTAGGAATTGTGGAGTTGGAGTCCAAAACACCTGGAGGGCCGAAGTTGGCCCATGCCTGCACTAAAGACTGTCCTGGATAGATTAGCCATGACATCTAAAAAGTTCACTCTGACCCTCTTAGATATATAGCTGAATGAAAACAAAAACAAAGAAAGCAAGGGTTGCAGCAATAACTATTTTGATGCCAGTAAAAATTTACAATCTTTTTCTTTGTTTGTAGCATTTGCAATCAGTACAACATAATTGCAGACAAAGTCAGTGAAGTGCCTTTGAACACCGAAGAGCTTGTTGAGCTGACGGCCTATTTGAAAAAATCCAGCGATGTGACTGTTTTTAAACTGCGCCGTGAAATTAAGGAGGCTATCTACAGACTTGAGTTCTTGTTGGACTATGCGGACCTTCCTTGTATGTTCTGGGACAACCAAAGCTGAACATGTCCACATGGAGCTATGGCAAAAGTCCATTCTAAGGGTGGCATTTACATATTAGGATGGCCAAAGGGAAAAAAAAAGAGTGGGGTGGAATGAGAAATCTCGTGAAGGGCCATTTGCCACTTTCAGATCCTTGTTGGCTAGCTCAGTCAAGTTTTATAGGAGGCAGAGTGACTTACTTTTCTCCCTTTCTCCTCAGCAGATCTATGTGTTTGACATTTCTCTCCCACTGAAAGCAACGGGAAGGAGAATACCTTGTCAATTTCAGTTTGGGGCCCTTCCACACAGTCATATAACCCAGAATACCATGGCAGAAAATCCCCTGGCAAAGAAACAAGGGCTTTTGCTATCTTATGTCTAAAAGGCTATTTTAATCCTAAATGGCATAACCCTTTGTGTGCTGCCCCAACTTGCTTAGAGGAAGAGGGTGATACAATTGTGAAAATTTAAAAATAAAAACCAATTGCACTAAGTTGGGTTGCTGTGAGTTTTCCAGACTGTATGGTCATGTTCCAGAAGCATTCTTTCCTGACGTTTTGCCCACATCTATGGCAGGCATCCTTAGAGGTTGTGGGGTCTATTGGAAACTAGTCAAGTGGGGAATAATGCCCAGGGTGGGAGGAAGAACTCTAGTCTGCTTGAGGCAAGTGTGAATGTTACAATTGGCCACCTTGATTAGCATTGAATGGTCTTTCAGCTTCAAAGCATGGCTGCTTCCTGGGGAATCCTTTGTTGGGAGGTGTTAGCTGGCCCTGATAATTTCATATCTTGAATTCCTCTGTTTTCTGAGTGTTGCTCTTTATTTGCTGTCTTGATTTTAAAGTTTTTAATACTGGTAGCCAGATTTTGTTCATTTTCATGGTTTCCTCCTTTCTGCCATTTAATTGCACTAAACTTGTGTCATTTTCTTGTCCTAAAGATGGTTTTGAAAGACAACCTTTTTTAACCCCTAGATGATGATATAAAACTAAACAGTACTGTTCTGCATTGGCCGGATGAGATTGAGATCATTTTTGAAACCAGTAGGAACCAGCTGATGAACCGACGGGATCATGCAGAACTTGCTTTGATCAAAAGGTATGATGAAACACCTTCTAAAGATTTTGAGTATTTAATTCAGTGTGCATATATTTTTGATTTATTTCAACTCATAAACATGCCTTAACATGACAGTGAGCTTTACTCTTTTTGAATCCAAACAGATGCTCAGAGTTTGAGGGTATCCTGGAAGGTTACAATAAAGAAGTTGATAGTTTCCGAAAGAAAGATGTCATGACCATGGAAGAAATGAAGAACAATGTGGAAAAATTCAGCGAGTTATCTAAGAATTTGGACTTTGCCCTGGCTGAATATGAAGTTAGTCTGGATAGGGATGAATAGATTTGCTTGATTTATGCAGTTATCGTGGGATGAAGAAAAGATAGGGAGACATTTTTCCCCTCTCTCACATAAGTACAAGTGGTTTACTGAACTGCCAATTTGAGTGCTGGAATATATTTTTGGAGTCCCCACTTGGCTCTGGAAACCCACTTTCTTTATGATATAACCATTGTATTTCTGTAAATCTTCAGTGCACATAGTGATAAGCTCCTTGTTTCTCAGGCCAAGATCCAATGGTGTAGATCAGGCATGGGCAAACCTTGGCCCTCCAGGTGTTTTGGACTTAACTCCCACAATTTCCCCCTCAGCCGCTTCAGTCTGAAACCTTCCCATAAAGTACATTATATGATTTGTCTAGTGTTATATAGATCATTTTTGAAAACAGAAATAACGCCTTTCTCTATTATAGGCTATTAATAAAGAAGAAGAATTACTTGAACGAGAAAAAAGTCAATTTCCCCTGCTTCAGACCATTATCACTCACAAACTACCATTTGAGCAGCTTTGGGTGACTGCTTATAATTTCAGTGTGAGGTCCGAGGAATGGATGAATGGTGAGTATTTGTTCATGTTAATCACTTATTTTCAGGGAAGGAAATCTGCTGACCTGAGGGTTGACAGTGGGAAAGTGGGAAAAGGAAGGGGCCTGAGGCTGTTAGGAATTGTGGGAGTTGAAGTCCAAAACATCTGGATGGCCAAAGTTTGCCCATGCCTGTGCTAGACAGACAGAGTGACAGTCTTGCATGTTATCTTTTATATTGACCGGAATTAAGCTGCATTGTTGATAGTGCTGGCTTCCCATTTTTAGCTGTCAGCAAGGATTTGTGATACCATTCCAGTCACATGAGAGTATCTGTTCATTTTAAATAAATGTTTTTACAGTGTTGTTAAAAGCATAAAACCCTCCTGAGGTAGTCTTCCATGGCTGGACTTTGTGCCATTTAAGATAATACTGTGATATTTAATTGGTTGTTTTTTTCAGTTCATGCTTCCCATAATTCTCTGCAGGTGCTTTGAAAATTTCATCATGTTTCTTTTCTTTTTTGATTCTGCACGCAGGACCTCTGGTAAACCTGAATGCTGAAGAAATCACTGAAGATGTTGCAAACATGTGGAGGACCATGTACAAGTTGACCAAGTCCTTGGTGGACTACCCTGGCCCTAGGCGTTTAGCAGAAAATGTGAAATTTAAAATTGACAAATTCAAACAGCACCTCCCTGTTCTCTCTATTGCCTGCAACCGTGGGATGAAGGATAGACACTGGGAGCAGGTACTGTACACAACCAAGACTGTGCACTCTGAATTGTTTTCAAATTAGGGTACTTTGGAGTCTTTGATTGAAAAGTATATTCTCATTTTACCTCCAGGCTGGTTTCTCACAAATCTGATTTACAAGGGCTTGTGCCAGCAGATAGACTGACTGAATTTAAGCTGAATATGTGGGAGTGGTAAATTGACTTAATGCAATGATTCCCAACCTGTGGATCTCTAAACGTTGCTGGACAACAACTTGAAGATCCTCTCACCACTCGCCTTCATGGCAGGGTCCTCTGGGAACTGAAGTCTGTATTGTTTAGAATCAGTACCACAAATAAAAAGGTCATAGAGACAGTCCTAAACTTAGGCTATTGCTGTAGCAATTAAAAAAATAGATTCCGGCTAGTTTGGAGTATAACAAACAGTGGATGCTTGCAAACATTTACTTTCATCTATCATCTTCCCAAGATGTTTTTACATCTGGGTTTCTTTCCCTCCCTTGTATTGAACGATTTTACATGTTTCCTGTTGTATTTCCTATCTGGAAATTTAACTGCTTCTTGAATGTAGGGAGGCAAACACACAAAATTCATAAGGGCCTCTTTTGTTCCTTAGGAAAAGGAACATGCTGTGTCCCGTAGGAACTCATCCCCTTGCGTAGCATTGAATATCCAGGAGGCCCTAATGGCAGCATGGATGAATGCTTGCAATTTTTTTTTGGAATTTATTGTTTATAATATGCATCCATTTTCCCTCAATCTAAGTGTATGAACAGGGCTGGTTATGAGGCATATTTTTACCATGTTCAATATGGAGTTTCTCTTTTAGGAGGAATTTAGGATCATGAAAACGTATATTGAATACTATTAATTATTTATTTATTTACAGTATTTATATTCTGCACTTCTCACCCTGAAGGGGACTCAGGGCGAATCACATTATATACATATAGGGCAGACATTCAATGCCCATACACACATAGAACCGAGACAGAGAAGCCGCAGAGGCAATTTAACCTTCTCCTGAGGGGATGTTCGATTCTGGCCACAGGGGGGGAGCAGCTGCTTCATCATCCACTGTGACTGCACTTCCTCATTCCAACGTCGTAAATTAGTTAAATTTGCCTCCCCACTTTATAAGTGGTACCTTATTTCCTACTTGATAGATGCAACTATCTTTCAGGTTGCTAGGTCAGCAATGAGCAGGGGCAATTATTTATTTTTTTAATTGACGGGTGCTCACCCCGCCACGGGCTGGCCTCGAACTCATGACCTCATGGTCAGAGTGATTTATTACAGCAGGCTGCTCACCAGCCTGCGCCACAGCCCGGCCCCTAATAATGCTTCTCCCTCTTCCTTCCTTCAAGCATTTAAACTATTATGTTTCATATACTTTTCTTAATACTTATAACATCCTTGTAGCATACAAAGCTGAATGCCTGACCCTGTATGAACTGGTTTGTATTATAGTTGGGGTTATCTTTTGGTTTCCCACATTTTTATTTTCAGATCAGTGATGTAATTGGATATGAGATAAGACCCGATGAAACAACATCCCTCATGAATATGTTGGAATACGGACTTTCAAAATTCATTGACAAGTAAGGAATCTTCTCAAAGCTTCCATCTCAGGAATATTTGCTATATAGCTTAAAACAGGGGTGATGGCCTTGATTTTTCTCAAATGTGTATGAAATCATATGTATGTGTTTACAGCTCATTTGTTAGGAGAATCAGGAAACTTTAAAGCTGGGATTTTTCAGTGTCAGATATTTTCAGGGGAAGATCTTCATTTTGCTCAAGAACTATCTGTAACCAATCCAATTACCCTGTTTACATCTCTATACTTTTTAAATTTTCAATTTACATCTAGGTTAGAGCCCATAGGAGCAGCAGCTAGCAAGGAGTATTCCTTAGAGAAAAATATGGAGAAAATGAAATCAGAATGGGCGAACATCTGCTTCACTTTTGTAAAATACAGGGACACGGCAAGTACATTCCTCCACTTCTCTTTGAATAACTCTTTTTTGAGCCAGAGTCCGAATCCTTGCTTGGCTATGGAAACCAACTGGATGGCCTTGGGCCAGTCTCTCTGCATCAAAGGAAGGCAAGGGCAACCCACCTCTGAACAAGTAAAAAGGTAAAGGTTTCCCCTGACATTAAGTCCAGTCGTGACCGACTCTGGGGGTTGGTGCTCATCTCCATTTCTAAGCCAAAGAGCCGGAGTTGTCCATAGACACCTCCAAGGTCATGTGGCCGGCATGACTGCATGGAGCGCCGTTACCTTCCCGCCGGAGCGGTACCTATTGATCTACTCACATGTAGTTTTTGAACTGCTAGGTTGGCAGGAGCTGGCTAAGAGCGGGCGCTCATTCCGCTCCTGGGATTTGAACCTGGGACCTTTTGGTCCACAAGTTCAGCAGCTCAGCGCTTTAACACACTGTGCCACCAGGGGCCCCTCCTCTGAACAAAGTAGTCAAGAAAAAGCCATGATAGGTTCATGGGACATTCGGGATTGCCATAAATCAGAAATGACTTGGAAGATACACAACAACAAATATTATAAATTTTAAAAAAATCCCAGTGGAATTAGCACCGAACATTGAACTATATTGTTGGGTTTTGGTCAAAATGTAGAAAAGATAACCCTTTCCCCCTTCTTTTTCTTTTAATACAAGATTTATAAATGGGGATGATGCCCTAAGAAATTCATGTCTAGACTTCAAAATCTCTTCGGATGCCTGCCACAGATGTGGGCGAAAGGTCAGGAGAGAATGCTTCTGGAACATGGCCATACAACCCGGAAAACTTACAGAGACCCAGTGATTCCGGCCATGAAAGCCTTCAGCAACACATTGAAGAATCCTAGTGTTTTAAGATGAAAGTAATGGGATTTTGAACCCTTCTCCTGAACCAGCTGTGACTTCTTTACAGGATACCAGCATTCTCTCAGCAATTGATGACATCCAGCTCCTGCTTGATGATCACATTGTCAAGACTCAGACAATGTGTGGTTCTCCATTCATCAAACCAATAGAAACAGAGTGTCGGGTAAGGAGAACTATTGGTATCAACCACCATGGCCCTGGTTTTTAAAAATTCCCCAACAGCTTAATATTGATATTATATAACCATGTTGTTGATGTTGTTGTTATCATCATCAATATATTCCATATGACAAGCTGTTGAATTCCTTGGAACAAAAGATAGGCACAAAACCAAAACAAACCTGTAAACGTTTGCCTTTCTATAAAGCAAGCCTATTTTTGTTTGTTTCCTTTTGTTACGGCATTGTGCAATTTTGTAAATATTCTTGTGAAATGGTTTGGGGGAAAAAAGAGAAAACAACCCATTCCTTTTAACTGTAGCTTTAGTCTCTGAGTAAGAATTCGAAATAGGTTTTCTTGGAGACCTGTATTTGGAACACTCTCTCCCCAGCGGTGGGAAGATAAGCTTGTCACGATGCAAGAGATTTTAGACAACTGGTTGAAATGCCAGTCAACATGGCTTTACCTGGAGCCCATCTTCAGTTCGGAGGACATCATTGCTCAGATGCCGGAGGAGGGGAGGAAGTTTGGGATAGTGGATACTTACTGGAAAGACATCATGATGCAAGCAGTAAGTGTTTCCATTTCATTTGCATTTAATTTAATACTAGCAGGAGTATTACCTTCACCAGGTTAGAAACTTCATATATTTATGTATGTATGTAACGGTAAAGGTTTTCCCTTGACATTAAGTCTAGTTGTGTCCGACTCTGAGGATTGGTGCTCATCTCCATTTCTAAGCCAAAGAGACGGCATTGTTCGTAGACACCTCCAAGGTTATGTGGTTGGCATGACTGCATGGAGCACTGTTGCCATTACCTTCCCGCCAAAGCGATACCTATTGATCTACTCACATTTGCATGTTTTTGAACTGCTAGTTTGGCAGAAACTGAGGCTAATAGCGGGAGCTCACCCTGCTCGCCAGATTCGAACTGCCTACCTTTCAGTCAGCAAGCCTATATATGTGTGTGTGTGTGTATACATATATATATATATCCTGCCTGTCTCTCCTGCTTCCTTTTGAAGTAAGAAGGAAGAAGAAGTATCATTTGATCATTTTAACTTGTTTAAAGGGGCTATTCTTTAGGTCTAAAATGTCCCAGGGGAAAAAAAATGACAATAATGTCCTCACATCTCATAGAAAGTGGTTGGGATGTTTTGTGATATTTCTGTTTTATTTTATTCTTTTGCAGTGGCAAGTAATGTGAGCATGTGGTTCTTGAAGTGTTGTGGGGGCTGATGTGCTCCTTCCACTTTTAGTTTGCCAATCCTTGATCAACATGTTCTGCAGAGCTATAATTGAAATTGCATTTTCTCAGAACTATTTGTTTATTTCCAAAATAACAGGTGAAAGACACCAGAGTATTGATTGCTACTGAACAGCCGAAAATGTTGGAGAGACTTCAGGAAGCAAATCTTCTTTTGGAAGATATCCAGAAGGGCCTGAATACATATTTGGAAAAGAAAAGATTATATTTTCCAAGGTAGGATCGTCAACAAGATCCAGTTTGTGCAAATTAATATCTGTTTAAAATATTGACTTGTTGAGCCACGGGATGCATACAGTACTGCATGGGGAACTGTCTACAGATGTTAAATGAACTTGACCAGCTTTGGATACCTATCATAGATGTGGGCGAAACGTAAGGAGAGAATCCTCCTGGAACATGGCCATACAAGCCCAGAAACCTCTCAGCAACCCAGTGATTCCGGCCGTGGAAGCTTTTGACAACACATAATTTCACATCATTTAAACAAATTGTGTACATGTTAAACCATCAGAAAGCAAAGGTGCCATTATTTTAGCCCAGGATTTTGGAATTTTGGATAAGAGATGCTCAATTTGTCATAAATAAAAACCATCTCTGCAAACTGCCCATACTTAGAGACCCCTTTCATTCATTTTCTGTGATGCTGAGTTCCTCTTACTCCATGTGCCGGCTATTCCGAGTTAAACATTGTTGTGTGTACTTTTTAACAGATTCTTCTTCCTTTCTAATGACGAGTTGCTGGAGATTCTGTCTGAAACCAAAGACCCTCTCCGCGTCCAGCCGCACTTGAAGAAGTGCTTTGAGGGAATTGCAAAACTTGAATTCACAGAGGACATGGAGATCACAGGAATGATCAGCTCTGAGAAAGAAGTTGTTCCTTTTATTAAGAAAATCTTCCCAGCACATGCTAAAGTAATTGTTTTGTATTTTTTCTTCACAATCTCATTACTATCATCCACAGTAGTAGTACAAATATGCCTTTGAGAAAATGCTAGAGGGTCAAAGTTTGCCCATGTCTGATTTACAGGATATGGGTAATAGAAGCCTAATCTTTAGGGTTTCTTTACAGTGCCAAGATGTTTCTTTTCTTACTGTGAATGTTCTCCTTCAGCCACTGTAGGTTTCTGAAGTCCCGATAATTGTTCATTTTCACTTTTTAGGGCATGGTTGAGAAATGGCTTTTACAAGTAGAAGAAATGATGTTGAGCAGCATTAGGCATGTCATATCAAAGGGCATTGAAGGATATGTTGAGGTAATAAAAACACACACAGATATTTTATGACCTGGTGAAGTCTTGGACCCATGAAATTGAGTTAAATCATTGAACTGTTGACTCTGCTGACCTAAAGGTTGGCAGTTCGAAGCCCCAGGTCGGGGTGAGCTCCCGCTGTTAGCCCTAGCTCCTGCCAATCCAGCAGTTTGAAATCATGCAAATGTGAGTAGATCAATAGGTGCCAATTCTCATTGCTGAGATATCCTGATGCTTGAGAAACAAAGTGGACAACACATAATGTGTTGGGCTAGGAATAGTGTCTCAGGCATATACTTGTATTTTGGAATTTTGTTGATTTTTATTTGTTTTTTAAAGGTTCCTCGGAATCAATGGGTTTTGCAATGGCCAGGGCAAATTGTGATCTGTGTGTCCTCAATCTTCTGGACAAAAGAAGTGTCGGAAGCCATAAAAGAAAGAACCTTACCTGTAAGACTTAAAAAAATGAGTAAAACTAAACCATAGTACTGTAGAGTCTCACTTATCCAAGCCTCGCTTATCCAAGCTTTTGGATTATCCAAGCCATTTTTGTAGTCAATGTTTTCAATATATCGTGATATGTTGGTACTAAATTCGTAAATACAGTAATTACTACATAACATTACTGCGTATTGAACTGCTTTTTCTGTCAGATTTGTTGTAAAACATGATGTTTTGGTGCTTAATTTGTAAAATCATAACCTAATTGGATGCTTAATAGGCTTTTCCTTAATCCCTCCTTATTATCCAAGATATTCGCTTATCCAAGCTTCTGCCAGCCCGTTTAGCTTGGATAAGTGAGACTCTACTGTATTTGCTATTATAATACATATATGGGAATGAATGATATTTAGCATTAATAGTTAATAGTTAATAGCATTAACATTAATAGTTTAACAGAGCTTAATGCTAGTAGTTAGCTACTTTTCTAAACAATGAAGCACAGAATTACAAACATGACTTTTGTGATTAATATACCTCATGGGAGTGAATAACCCAACTGGAGCATACAAATTAACAAGACATTTGGATTTATAAGTCTATGAGCTGGCAAGTGAACAATCCACTTCATAATTCATTGCTTAGGAAAGGCATCCTTTGGACTGCCTTATTAAGAATCTCTGAGCTGGCATGTTATTGGCCATTCATTTGGAAGAATCCGGAAGCTGTGGTCCAAAAAGTAACATGTCCCAGATCTCTTTATTCAAAAATGAATTTTCATAAAATGAATACATAATGTTTAACTTATGACTGGGTGAGAGCTACATGAATTCTGTTCCAGGAAATTTATATTAATGAGTAACAATAATCCTTAATCAAGTGAGAGAAGTATGGTATTGTATCAATCCCCCCCCCCCCCCCCGGTAAATTCTTCCCTTCTGTTTTTACTACAGGAATTTTTGAAGAAAAGCAACAAACAAATTGCAGAAATAGTTGAACTGGTGAGAGGAAAGCTGTCAGGTGGAGCTCGGTTGACCCTGGGAGCCCTCACAGTCATCGATGTCCATGGTAAATGGAAGGAAGGGCTGGGGAGGAGTCAACGGCAGCAGGAGAGGCACTGCATGAATTAAGAAGTTGACATTGTGTTGAGGTTATGGGATAAGGCATGGATTAGGATGAGGGTTGGGATTAGTATACGAAGAAGGAAGCCCTACACACCTGTAATCTTTCTGAAACTGCTTTGAGCCTCACCACCTGTTCAGCCTGTCTGTTGACACCACTGGAGAATCTGAATACAGTTTAGCATTCATATATGGGAACTAGCTGTGCCCGGCCACGCGTTGCTGTGGCGAAGTATGGTGGTATGGGAAATAAAGTATTGAGGAATTGGTGGTAGTTAAGGTAAAGGGTAAAGGTTTTCCCCTGACGTTAAGTCCAGTCATGTCTGAATCTGGGGGTTGGTGCTCATCTTCATTTCTAAGCCGAAGAGCCGGCGTTGTCCGTAGACTCCTCCAAGGTCATGTGGGATGACTGCATGGAGTGGCGTTATCTTCCCGCCGGAGCAGTACCTATTGATGCACTCACATTTACATGTTTTTGAACTTCTGGGTTGGCAGAAGCTGGGGCTAACAGTGGGGGCTCTCTCCTCTCCCCCAATTCAAACCTGCGGCCTTTCGGTCCAGAAGTTCAGCAGCTCAGCGCTTTAACACGCTGCGCCATCAGGGGATATTATTTCCTAAAGGTTGTGAATATACAATATTTCTGATTGGTTTTTTTTTGGTCTGTTGGAGGCAAGTATGAATGCTGCAATTAGGAAAAATGATTAGGATGTAATGGCCTTGCAGATTTAAAGCCTGGGTGTTTCCTCCGAGTGAATTTTTTGTTGGGAGGTGTTAGCTGGCCCTGATTGTTTCCTGTCTGGAATTCCCTTGTTTTCAGAGTGGTGTTGTTTGTGATATTTTATGTGTTTTTACTGTCTGTGTTCCTGAGAAAACAGAGGATTTGCCAGACTTTGATGATGGGAATACTTTGTTGGGAGGTGTTAGCTGGCCCTGATTGTTTCCTGTGTGGGATTCCCCTGTTTTAAGAATGTTGTTCTTTATGTAGTGTTCTGATTTTAGAGATTGTATTGTTCTGTTTTATTATACCACATTAGTTTTTATATAATCTGATTTTAATGTTTTTGAATACTTGGAGCCAGATTGTATTCATTTTCACGGTTGACCGTAACACAATAATAATAATAATAATAATAATAATAATAATAATAATAATAATAGTAATGATAGTAATAATAATGACTTTGATAATACACAGTGCTTCACTGCCTTCTCAGCTTCTTTCTGGAAGAATCCTTTCTTGGGAGTTATTTAGCTGGTCCTGATTGTTTCCTTTGTGGAATTTCCAATTTTCCTGCTTTCAGACTGTTGGTTATTTACTGTCCTGGTTTTAGAGATTATATTGTTCTGCATTATTCTATCCCAGTAATTATTTCATATTCAAGTAGAATCTCACTTATCCAACATTCGCTTATACAATGTTCTGGATTATCCAACGCAGTCTGCCTTTTCGTGATCAATGTTTTTGTAGTCAGTGTTTTAAATTCATTGTGATATTTTAGTGGTAAATTTGTAAATACAGTACAGTAGAGTCTCACTTATCCAACATAAACGGGCTGGCAGAATGTTGGATAAGCGAATATGTTGGATAATAAGGAGGCATTAAGGAAAAGCCTATTACACATCAAATTAGGTTATGATTTTACAAATGAAGCACCAAAACATCATGTTAGACAACAAATTTGGCAGAAAAAGTAGTTCAATACGCAGTAATGCTATGTAGTAATTACTGTATTTATGAATTTAGCACCAAAATATCATGATATATTGAAAACATTGACTACAAAAATGCATTGGATAATCCAGAACGTTGGATAAGCAAGTGTTGGATAAGTGAGACTTTACTGTAATTACTACATAGCATTACTGTGCATGGAACTACTTTTTCTGTCAAATTTGTTGTATAATATGATGTTTTGGTGCTTAATTTGTATAACGATTACCTAATTTTATGTTTAATCAGCTTTTCCTGAATCCCTTCTTATTATCCGACATATTCACTTATCCTGCCGGCCTGTTTATGTTGGATAAGTGAGACTCTACTGTATATTGATAATCTTATATTATCTGCTTAGAACTGGATTATATGAGGCCCCTTCTTCACAGCTGTATAAAATGCACACTGAAGTGGATTATATGGTAGTGAGGACTCAAAATAATCCAGTGCAAAGCAGATAATATAAGATTATAAATGGGTTATATAGCTTTGTGGAAGGGCCTTGAATCTACACTGCCATATAATCCAGTGCAAATTAGATAATCTGTGGAAGAAGCCTAAGTGAGGCCTAAATCTGCCTGTCCCCTAACTGAACCCTGGCTGTCCCTTGGCTGAATTGGTTGCTAGGAGACCAAGTGGGCAGAGATTAGCCCTCTAAACTGGCAGCAATTGGATAAAAACAATTATTGCTCTCCCTCTAATTAGGACTTTATTTTTATTTTATTTTTGTTGTATCAACCTAGAGGCGTGGATGATGGGTTGTGTTGTCAAATTTCAAGGCTGGGGGGCCTGTAGTATTGTTGTTTTGTCCGGTGCCCGAATTCCATCACTCTTTTATATATATAGAAGATTGGGCTTGGGTGCTCTCCATTTTCCTCTTTCTGTCATTAATTTGGCTTGTTTTAGCTGTTGTTTCATAAGTGACCCTGCATTTTGACTCACAACTTTGCACCCCATTTCCTTTGTTTGCTTTGGGATTCTAATTTGACCTCGTATGTTGAATGTGTTTGATGAAGGATCCTTGATTCTACAGCACGCGATGTAGTTGCAAAACTGGCCGAAGACCAGATTTCAGATCTAAATGATTTCCAGTGGATTTCTCAGCTGAGATATTACTGGGAAGATGACGACGTGATGGTTCGAATGATTACTACCGAAGCCAAATATGGCTATGAATACCTTGGCAATTCCCTGCGTTTGGTGATAACACCACTGACAGACCGATGCTACAGGTAAAATGCCTCCCTGCCATTTCCCCAGTTTCCACAGCATCATACATAAGCAGGCTTAAGTGGCTGAGGGAGAAAAGGAAGGGGCCTTAGGCTGTTAGAAATTGTGGGAGTTGAAGTCCAAAACATCTGAAGGGCCAAAGTTTGCCCATGCCTGCTCTAGATGATCTTTGGAAGGTTACATTCTCTCAGCTTCAGAGGAAGACAAACCCCAAGCCCAAGCCCTCTGAACAAATTTTGCCAGGAAAACGTCTCCTTAGGGCCGCCATAAGTCAGAAAGTATTTGGACCAATAAATAATAAAGACCATGAAGAACTAAGCTATTTTAATTTTGTACCTGATAGTTTGAAAAATGCTAGTATGTCTCTACATCTATACCTATGTAATGCTTATTTTCCAAACCCTTCCCATGTATTAGAACCCTAATGGGAGCTTTGAAATTAAACTTGGGCGGTGCTCCTGAAGGACCTGCAGGAACGGGCAAAACCGAAACAACCAAAGATCTTGCAAAAGCACTGGCCAAACAGGTACCAAAACAGTAATAATGTCTTGATGCATTTCTACTCTTCTCTAAAGACCATAGGTAGACAACTGTGTTCATTGCAAGGGTAAAAACTCTTATGGAGATAGTAATAAGTGTGGTGTGTGGAAAGTCAGAGGTATGGTGCAAATTACAGCCTCCCCATTCTCTGTAGACTAGAGAAGCCCATTGTTGCACCCAAGGCTTGGAACCCCTATGATCACAGCACGACACAAGAGTCCAGAGTATAAGCAAACAGTTTATTGCAAAAACACATAAAATACAGTAGAGTCTCACTTATCCAACATAAATGGGCTGGCAGAACATTGGATAAGCGAAAATCTTGGATAATAAGGATTAAGGAGAAACCTATTAAACATCAAATTATGTTATGATTTTACAAATTAAGCACCAAAACATTATGCTTTGCAACAAATGGATAGGAAAAGCAGTTCAGTAAACGATAACGTTATGTAATAATTACTGTATTTATGAATTTAGCACCAAAACTTTGCAATTTATTGAAAAATTGACTACAAAAACATTGACTACTAAAAGGCAAATTGCGTTGGATAATACAGAACCTTGGATAAGCGGAGCTTGGATAAGCGAGACTCTACTGTATATGAAAAAGTAGGAATAAGGAAAGAAGATGTTTAATCCAAAAATGGGTTAGCAATAGGTGATCACCAGACAGTAATTCCAAATGTGTCATGCAAATTTGAAGTAATATAGTCCAGGGTTAGCCAGAAAATCACAAGTACAACATAAATCTACAAGCAAAGATATACTCAACAAAAACTTGAGCAAGATTACAAAACGAGAACATAGAAAACTTCCAGGATACTTGAATCCAATAATAAGGCTTGACTTGAGACAAAGACAGAGAATACAGGCCTAGCTTCCTCACTTGAATGCTACATTTCCTGAACTAACTCTTAGGTAAACAAATTGCTAATTAATAGACAGCCATGAAGTTGCTTCTTTCCCCATGAATTCTCAGCTTTCCCACGTAAGCACTCTGACTGGTGCTGCCTATTTTCTGCTCTAATCTGTAAATAAGGACTTTTGTTGACCTCCATATCTCCAGGTGTTTTTTCCCTGGGATCCTTCCGTATCACTTAACTCTTTGCCTGACTCCTTATCTAATATTGCAGTTTCTGGCTCCTCTTCCTGACATTGGAGCCTTGCACTTTCTGAATCAGGATTTTTCCAGAGAGAGCCACTATTTCTTTGATTTGAATTTCCATCCTTTGGGCCTCAGGAAATCTCACAGGATATCCCACAATTCTCTCTAAACCATCATTAAGCCCATCAGCCTCAGGCTGTACTACAACACCCATATCAATTAGATCGTTTTAGGTAGTGTCTGGAGAACAATATTTATTACATAAATTGTTAAAGAAAGCAAAATTCTTCAGACAGTCATGGATGCCATTGTGTGTTGTTACAAATGTCATTGAAGATAGTGGGTCTGACCATCAGATGTGGATACTTTCTTCTTTCCATGGAAGAAAGAACTGTGACAAATCTGAATAAAATGTTGTGCTGTTTTGTCTTAGTGTGTTGTCTTCAATTGCTCTGATGGTCTTGATTACAAAGCCATGGGGAAATTCTTTAAAGGATTGGCACAGGCTGGAGCGTGGTCCTGCTTTGATGAATTCAACAGAATTGAGGTAACTGTAAAAAAAAAAATCATAGAATCATAGAGTTGGAGGAGACCTCGTGGGTCATCCAGTCCAACCCCATTCTGCCAAGTTGCTGGTAAATCGCAATCAAAGCACCTCCGACAGATGGCCATCCAGCCTCTGCTTTAAAGCCTCCAAAGAAGGAGCCTCCACCCACTCTGGGGCAGAGTTCCACTGCTGAACAGCTCTCACAGTTAGGAAGTTCTTCCTAATGTTCACATAGAATCTCTTTTCCTGTAGTTTGAAGCAATTTTTCTACATCCTAGTCTTCAGGGCAGCAGAAAACAAGTCTGATCCCTCCTTCCTATGACTTCCCCTCACATATTCATGCATGGACCTCATCATGTCTACTCTCAACCTGCTCTTCTGATATCCTCAGATATAATATGCAAGATGTGAGGCTTTCACATGTATTCTAACACTATGTGCATTATATATTAACTGGAACAGTACAAACCCACTGATTTGGAACAAAGCTGTTTTCAATATTCCTGCAATGTCAGGCTCCAGTCCTTTATCATTAATATATCATGAATTTCCAGACTACTGTGATTTATACATGAACACTGTCCCGCAGGGTGAATATATTTATCTGCACAGTATTCCAGCCACATCTTTGAGTTTTACATAGATTTTAGAGGATTTTTTTTTAGTAAAGCTTTATATTATTGATTTTATTAGGTTGAAGTGCTGTCTGTAGTGGCACAGCAGATTCTCAGTATCCAGCAGGCCATTATTAGAAAACTCAAAACATTTATGTTTGAAGGCACCGAGATTTCCCTTAACCCAACATGTGCGGTATTTATCACTATGAATCCTGGATATGCTGGACGGGCAGAGCTTCCTGATAACCTGAAGGTAAATTGTGTCCTCTTCTGGTGGAACTACAAAATTATGAATTGTTGGGCAGAGCCTGAAATAAAATGATTAGGTGTGAAAGGAAAAAAGTATCTGGATTTCGGCAGCCCCTGGGTTACAAACTTCTGAGTTACAAACAAGTCATTGTTAAGAATGGGGCTGAGACAACAGGAAGTGAGCAAAATCTACCCCTCAGAAGGGAAATTCATTCCTGGAAGAGTTATTATCGTGGGAAAAGGGGGTCGTTATGGAAGTTTTTTCACCAATCCTTGTTTCCACAACAAGCCAAATGTTTGTCGAAGGCTTTCATGGCCGGAATCACAGGGTTGTTGTGTGTTTTCTGGGCTGTATGGCCATGTTCCAGAAGTATTCTCTCCTGACGTTTGGCCCACATCTATGGCAGGAATCCTCAGAGGTTGTGAGGTCTGTTGGAAACTAGGAAAGTGGGTTTACATATCTATGGAATGTCTAGTTCTGGCAAGCTGATTCTTCTTCATCAACCAGTTCACTATGAAATAATAGGAATACAAGTAATATCACTCCATCAAAACCATCCCTTGATAACAAAATATCTACTTCCATCTCTTCCTAAACAACAGATCAAATATAATGACTCGTAGATACTTTCAAGAACTGTAATACATAGATACAGAAATATTAATATTTTGTCACAGTCCTTCTACCTTGGAAATCTGCTAGAGTACTTTACCTTGAGTACAAGTTATTTGTGGTTATTTCCCCCCCCCCCTTTTGTAATTTTTTAGGCTTTGTTCCGTACAGTAGCTATGATGGTTCCAGACTATGCTTTGATTGGTGAAATATCGCTTTATTCAATGGGATTCCTTGACTCCAGAAGGTATGTTAGTCATAGCCAGGTATTGATTTACATGTTAAAACGTTCTCAACAGGATGTATTGTGCCTTAATCTCTTGGAAAAGTTACTCTTTGGGGCTAAAGTTATGGGGCTACAGTGGCACAGTGAGTTAATCCCCATCATATTCCTGGTTACTGGTTCTTGAGCTTTGTTTTGATACCCTTTAATGATGTTTTATACCCTGCTGTTTGAATTGTTTAATTAGTCTGTTACATGTTACTATGTTTTTAACTGCATTTTAGTTGGTAATCTTGTTGTATGCTTTGGGCTTGTTCCCGCATATAAGCCACCCCAAGTCCCTTCAGGGAGATGGTGGTGGGGTATAAAAATAGTTGTTATTATTATTATTATTATTATTATTATTATTGACACAATGACGTTGTACGACACAGCAAACAAGATAGACATGCTGGATTTCGTTTCACAAAACCACAAGTCGAACACTTCCCATGTGTCTAGGACTGTGTGATGTATTTTCGGATGATGCGTGCAGATCCCAGCAGGGTGGCCTTTTGCAGTTGGCAGATCGTAATTTTGTCAATGTCTATTGTTTCCAAATGCCGGCACAACACACCAGACCTCACAGTTGTGGAAAAGAACAAGGTTTGGATCATTGATGTTGCCATCCCAGGTGACAGTCGCATTGATGAAAAACAACAAGAAAAACTCAGCCGCTATCAGGACCTCAAGATTGAACTTCAAAGACTCTGGCAGAAACCAGTGCAGGTGGTCCCGGTGGTGATGGGCACACTGGGTGCCGTGCCAAAAGATCTCAGCCGGCATTTGGAAACAATAGACATTATTATTATTATTATTATTATTATTATTATTATTATTATTATTATTATTATCCCCTTGTACTGCTGAATTGCTGACCTGAAGGTTGGCAGTTCAAATCTGCGAGACGAGTTCAGCTTCCATCTGTCAGTCCTTGTTCCTGTCAACCAGGCAGTTTGAAAACATGGAAATGTGAGTAGATAAATAGGTATTGCTTCAGTGGGAAAAGGTAAAGAGATGCTCCAAGCAATCTTGCCGGCCACATGACCAGGAGGTGACAACGCAGGCTCCTTGGCTTGAAAATGGAGAAAGCACCTCCCCACAGCCAGATATGAGCACCGTCTCCAGAAAGCCGGAAATGAAAGGAGAAGCCTCTGCCTTTGTTTATGTTTGTCTGTCTCATTGTATATGATTGTAAAGGCATTGAATGTTTGCCTGTGTATGTAAATGCTGTAATCTGTTCTGAGTCCCCAGGGGAGAAGGGCAGAATATAAACTAAGTGTATTATTATTATTATTAATATTATTATTATTATTATTATTATTATTATTAAAGCCCCCACCAGCCACTACCCCCAGCTTTAGATACAATTTAGCAGCTTCATCTGGTGAATGTAAAATAAATGTCTTCAACCCTATATAAAAAAGGGCTAAGATTCTCCTCCATCTAAGATCTGCATTAAGGAAGACTGTTCAGTGGGTGTGGAGCCTGCTTTAGATGTATTGCCTACATGAGTTCTTTCATGTATTGTAATTCCTGCAATGTTTCCACACAGTGAGCATTTGAATATTTTTTCTTCCAGTGTGGGTTGTTTGTAAATTAGCTTGTCTCTAAATATTCAGGTATTTAGTCATGTGAATGTATGCTACTCTTATTAAATAGGCGTTCATAAATGGTAATATATTATATTCTTCTACAGTCTTGCCCAGAAAATTGTTGCTACCTATCGACTCTGTTCTGAACAGTTATCATCACAGCATCATTATGATTACGGAATGCGTGCAGTAAAATCTGTCCTGACAGCAGCAGGAAACCTGAAGCTAAAGTACCCAGATGAAAATGAAAGCGTATTACTGCTGAGGGCACTGCTGGATGTTAACTTAGCGAAATTTTTAGCACAAGATGTTCCTCTGTTTCAGGTAAGATAACAGATTGTTATTTCGATACTGATAACACTTGCAGCTTTTGTATTATTGCAGGCAGACAAATCTGGATGAGATGGTCAAAAACCAACCCAGAAGAAAGAATCTGTGTATTCATTTTTGCAACTGGAAGCAACTCCTAGAAGCCATGGCTTTAAATGACATTCTTTTCTGTCATTTCACAGGGGATCATATCGGATTTGTTTCCTGGAGTGATTCTGCCCAAACCCGATTATGAGCTCTTCATCCAGGCTCTGAATCAGAATATCCAAAAAATGAATCTTCAGCCAGTGCCATGGTTTATTGGAAAAATTATTCAGGTTTCTTTACTTTTCATATTTGCACATTGGAAAGAGCATGAAGTAGAATATTTTTATTCATAAGAGGATAAGTGGATTTGTTGCAACATATCCTCAAACCCGTCTTTTCTTTAAAGATCCAGAACTAGCCAGTTCGTGTTTTCTTCACAATATAATTTTCTGTTATTCTTTTCCATTTGGCACTCCAGATTTGATTGTTTCTAGTGACCATTGAGAATGTCTCCTTAGGCTATTACTTGGGAAATGGATCTTTCATCTTTCTTTGTGATATAACAGTTGTATTTCTGCAAATCTTCAGCGCACATAGTGATAAGCTCCTTGTTTCTCAGGCCAAGATCCAATGGAGTAGATCAGACATGGGCAAACTTGGGCCCTCCTGGTGTTTTGGACTTCAACTCCCACCATTCCTAACAGCCTCAGGCCCCTTCCTTTTCCCCTCAGCTGCTTAAGCCTGAGGCTGTTAGGAATGGTGGGAGTTGAAGTCCAAAACACCAGGAGGGCCCAAGTTTGCCCATGCCTGGTGTAGATCAATATCCAGTCCTTGAGGAATTGGAATATCCCTACTGAAACAAATATCAGTGTGTGAAATGTCCTCTGGAAATTTGTCTGGAGAACTATTGAATATACTTTTGGGGTACTCATGAAAGACTAGAACCTTTCTTCACTCAGAGTTATAACTGACACGACTGAGGAGTCCCCATAGAAGTCACTCAGCTCTATGCTTATATAATGTCTTTTGGACTTCATATTTGCATTGTGTGCCAGAAACACAGGTGAAATATCCTTTTCTTTGGGACCATGAGTAATTCCCTGCATCTCAAGGTGGGAGAAAAGTAGGCTATCTATTTTAAAAGCCAATACAATGTACATGTGTGAGATCTTAAGAGAAATCACATCAAGCTAATAGAAGCCTACTTTTGCATTGCAAACGTGCATTCTTGAAAGAGGTATGGTGTATTGAGCATCAGTCCTTTACCATGTACATCAGGCAGTTGATCCAACTATCCCCGTCACCACCATACACCGAAAGCAGCCCACACACACATCTTAGCTTACATTACATTCTTCTATAACACATACTTCCCTACACCTTAAATCTCATCTAATACAAAGTTCCTTATTCATCACTTCTTTAGGTGCCTGCCACACTTTTCTTTCTCATTGTAATTGTTTACAATTCTTCAAAAAAAACAAAAACAAAAAAAAAACAACAACAGAACTTGGCTCTGGGGAAACATTTGGCTGTATTGTTGAAAGTGTATGTACTGGATGATATGTCAATCTACAACTCAGTTCAGAGTCAAAATACATTAACCTTTTGGTTATGATTGAAAGCTTCCTTCTACCTCTCAGTGGGGTCTCTTGTACCACGGAAAAGAGTTTAATCTAATTACTTTGACATTTGTTGATACAACATATTTATTACAGCACTGATCTTATTGGTGCAGATTTATGAAATGATGATGGTACGCCATGGCTATATGATTGTTGGGGAACCCATGGGAGGCAAAACCAGTGCCTACAAAGTCCTAGCTGCAGCTCTCGGGGATTTGAGCCAAAGTAGGTATTAAATTCCTTTCAATTAGCATGGTTTTCTGTATCAGTGTATGCTAGTGATTTTCCCTTGCGATTCTTCAGAGATAATCGTTTCCTTCTCCTTTTCTCAGATAGTTCATCAGAGGAATCTGCCGTCGAGTTCAGAATTATCAATCCCAAAGCGATCACCATGGGGCAGCTGTATGGCTGTTTCGACCCTGTCAGCCATGAATGGACAGATGGTGTCCTTGCAAACACTTTCAGAGAACAGGCTTGCTCTACGACCGAGGACAGGAAGTGGATTGTCTTTGACGGCCCAGTGGATGCTGTTTGGATAGAGAACATGAACACCGTACTAGACGATAATAAGAAGGTATTTTTTATCTCCACTACTTCACTCTGCCAGGCCACTTATTGCAGTGTTGGATGATTTTTATGACAAAAACTTTACTATATAAAACAATATCTTCCGTGTACGTGACTGATTCTGGGTTCCATGATATTTTTTGTTCCAGCTGTGCTTAATGAGTGGTGAAATCATTCAGATGAGTGCAAAAATGAGCTTAATGTTTGAGCCAGAAGATCTGGAACAAGCATCTCCTGCCACAGTCAGCCGGTAATGTCTGACAACAATGAGAAGAGGATGTGTGTTTGTGGGTGTGTGTGGGGCCATCTCTACCATTAGCTAGTGTGAAACAGTGGCCTCAGGCGTCAGAAGCACTGTGCAGCAGGAAAATAAATGACCGAAATAAATGATTTGATTATATTAGTGAAAATAGGATATAGTCAACATGGGAGCTTCATGCAGTTTCTTTTGCTTCAGCAAGGAGGATCCACGAACTGCTATCCATTCCTTCTTTAGGTGTGGGATGATTTACATGGAACCTCATCAGTTAGGTTGGAAGCCTCTGAAAGATTCATATATGAACACATTGCCTTCAGTCTTGCAAGATGTACACAAAGAACTGGTGCGTATAACTGTAGTTTTCTTCTGAATTTTAAAAAATGAAAGCAAATAGAGAGGAAATGATCAAATGACTATGTATGACATGAGTGGGAAACTTTGGGCCAAATCTGACCTTTTGTGGTGGTAATTCAGCCCTCTGCATTGTCTCAGCTAACAATGTCCTTATTCTCATAATATATTGCTAAGCAAGAATTTAACAAAATGGAACACAAAACAGCTCTTTCCATTAGTCGTCTGCCATTCTGTCCACAATGATTATGCAAAGTTCAATTGCACAATAGCAGCCATTGATAAAATTAACACTGTTACGTTGCCTTTGTGAGGTCTGCTTACTCATAGAATCATAGAATCATAGAATAGTAGAGTTGGAAGAGACCTCAAAGGCCATCTAGTCCAACCCCCCGCTAAGAAGCAGGAAATCGCATTCAAAGCACCCCCGACAGATGGCCATCCAGCCTCTGCTTAAAAGCCTCCAAAGAAGGAGCCTCCACCACGGCCCGGGGGAGAGAGTTCCACTGCCGAACAGCCCTCACAGTGAGGAAGTTCTTCCTGATGTTCAGGTGGAATCTCCTTTCCTGTAGTTTGAAGCCATTGTTCCGTGTCCTAGTCTGCAGGGCAGCAGAAAATAAGCTTGCTCCCTCCTCCCTATGACTTCCCCTCACATATTTGTACATGGCTATCATGTCTCCTCTCAGCCTTCTCTTCTGCAGGCTAAACATGCCCAGCTCTTTAAGCCTCTCCTCATAGGGCTTGTTCTCCAGACCCTTAATCATTTTAGTTGCCCTCCTCTGGACGCTTGTTACTGGCTGTGGATAGACTATTACTAATTATTAATTAGTAACATGATTTCTTTTAAGTTTGAAAGCCACTTAGCCTTTTCAATTTGCAGATTGAAGACTTGTTCATGTGGTTAGTTCAGCCTTGCTTGGATTTCATTCGCCTTTACTGCAGAGTCTTCCTTCAGACATCTCCCATACATCTCACCTATACCATGATGAACCTGTTTACTGCTTTGCTTGGTAAGGATCTTGTGAACATCATCTCCTATCAACTTGTCACCCCATCTCAGAGCTTAGGGAGTTACTTTTAAAAGAAATTAGCCCGACAACATCTATTTGAGTCCTTGTTCAAATGAAATTCAGAAGGAAAGAAATGAGGGCAGAGTAAATGAGAGAGATGATGGCTTGCTGTGAGTTTTCTGGACTAGCCGGACTGTATATTCCAGAAGCATTCTTTCCTGATATTTCACCTACATTTATGGCAGGCATCCACAGAGGTTGTGAGGTCTGTTGGAAACTAGGCAAGTGGGGTTTATATATCTGTCGAACTCTTGTATGCTTGAGGCAAGTGTGAATGTTGCAATTGGCCACCTTGATTAGCACTGAATATCCTTGCAGCTTCAAAGCCTGGCTGCTTCTTGCCTGGAGGAATCATCTGTTGGGAGGTGTTAGCAACCCACAACCACAGCAATCCAGTGAAAGACTTCGACAACACAGAGAAACAATGATGAGGATGGAAAGGGGATTTGTACTTTAATAGCACCTGACTATGCTTTTCATCTGGGAACAGCCGTTATCATCAGCTTTCCAAATCTATATTTACTTTTAGATGAAATAAGTCATTCCAGTGACGAAGAAGGAGAAACCATGTCCAGTCAGCAAATCACCTTGTGGCTTCAAGGCCTCTTCCTTTTTGCCTTGGTTTGGACCATTGGTGGCACCCTCAATGCAGAGAGCAGAAAGAAATTTGACCACTTCTACCGAAATCTTCTGATGGGAATGGATGATGAAAACCCACGTCCCAAAAGTGTGAAGCTAACCAAAAATAATATCTTCCCAGAAAGAGGTGCAGATTTATAGACATATATTTGTGTGACTTTTATGAACTAGTTTCTGTACACAATAAGGTACATCACGATTTTACGACAGGCATTTTGTTTCCAGAGATTAAGACAATGAGTGAACAATTGCCACTGGAGGGACAGCAGAGAGGAGGACATATTTTGATTGTTTAAACTCAGTTTAACTTGTACATTTTATGGATTTTATATGTTTTTTAATTTGTTTGAAGATGATCTTGATCATAATTATCATGACCATGATGATGATGATGGTGATGATGATATACAATAGATTTGGAGAGTCTGAGTTGGAAAGAAAAAGCAGAAACAGGTCTTAGTATTGTAATTGAAAAGAAAAAAGTAAAATCTATTTTGTTTCCTTTGTTTCCTTATTAAGTTTTTACCCTATACTCTCAAACCAGGAAGTGTGTACGACTTTTATTTTCATAAGCAAGCTAGTGGACAATGGAACATGTGGACAGAGTATATAACAAAAGAAGAGCAGACCATCGCGGCTGGTACAAAGGTATGAAGTTTGCACCACAAGGTTCATGCAAGCGCAGGAAGCTGTTACCTAATGAATCTCATGAAATGGTGGGATCTTTCATTGTGTAGTTTTATCTGTATCATAATGTTCATTATTCTCTGTGCAAGAACAAAAATAATCTGACTGCTTTCCCTCCTATCTTTCAATTGCATATGATCTCTTTCCAAATTTCAGGTTTTGTGTCCAGCTATGCACATATCACACACACACACACACACAATTGTTATTTATTGTGTTGTTGAAGGCTTTCATGGCCGGAATCACAGGGTTGTTGTGTGTTTTCCGGGCTGTATGGCCATGTTCCAGAAGCATTCTCTCCTGACGTTTCACCCATATCTATGGCAGGCATCCTCAGAGATTGTGAGATTGCTTGCTATAGATGTGGGCGAAACGTCAGGAGATAATGCCTCTGGAACATGGCCATACAGCCCAGAAAACCCACGACAACCCATTGTTATTTATTATGATGATGTTTATTTATACCCTGCCTTTTTTTCTCCACAAGGACTGAAAACGGCTACACCCCATTACATGTACCAGTTTAAATAAAAGTATAAGACTTTCCCCCGCTTCATACCTGTGTTCTAACCTATTATCTTTGCATAATAGGTTTCAGAACTTATCATTCCAACAATGGAAACAGCCAGACAGATGTTTTTCCTGAAAGCCTACGTGGACCATGAAATCCCAATGTTGTTTGTGGGACCCACTGGGACCGGGAAATCCGCAATTACCAACAGCTTCTTGATCCAGCTTCCAAAGGCGAAATACACCCCCAACTTCATCAATTTTTCTGCCCGAACCACAGCAAATCAGACACAGGATATTATTATGTCAAAGCTGGACAGGAGAAGGAAGGGATTGTTTGGACCTTCAGCCGGGAAAAAAGCCATTGTGTTTGTGGGTGAGACATACATTATTTTTGTTTTAATCAAACCTCTCCTTTCTCCCAATATGGGACCAGAAGCACTGTTCAGTACATATTCGGGCTGTCTTTGTCAACAGACAGGGACAACCCGTTTGATATAATATACAAGCATCAATATTCTGCACCAAATGTTCAATTTCTCCTCTTGATTTTGGTAAGATTTTAATCTATTTATGACAGTGGTTCTCAACCTTCCTAATGCCGTGACCTCTTAATACAGTTCCCCAACCATAAAATTATTTTTGTTGCTACTGCATAACTGTCATGTTGCTACTGTTGTGAATCGTAATGTAAATATCTGATTTGCAAGATGTATTTTCACTCACAGGATCAAATTTGGCACAAATACCTGATTTGGGAGGAATTGACAGTCTTTGGCGACCCCCATGATACCCCCTTCGCGACCCCCAGGGGTCCCAACCCCCAGGTTGAGAAATACTGATTTATGATATCCCCAAATATAGGAAAATTTGTGACAAACCACTGGCCTGTTTCTCAGACAGCTTTTGTGACAATTTACTTATTATCCTGAGTTTTGAGAAATCTCTATTATACTCTTGTTTTCTTTCTTCCTTTAGTTGTGTTGATGGGAAGAATGATGTGTCTGCACATCTTCTCTGTCATAGTGAAATGGGTGTATAAATATTTTTTTCTTAGATGACTTAAATATGCCAGCAAAGGAAGTCTATGGAGCACAGCCACCTATAGAACTCCTGCGGCAGTGGATTGATCATGGCCACTGGTATGACAAGAAGGACACGTCCAGGCTAGATATTGTTGATGTTCTGTTTGTTTCAGCAATGGGACCTCCAGGTGGTGGTAGGAATGATATTACAGGTAAGAGGCTTGCATTGTAAGTTCCTCTAAAGGCAACCTGTTGCGAATGCCAACAGACTGCAACCAAAATAAGGGCACTGAGAAAAAAGGAATCTAAATGGAGTTGTTACCAAAAGAGCCCAATGGCTACTGAGCATGCTTAGTAAGAATATTGACAATTGGTTGATGACGTGCTGTATATTTCTTGTCCATCTGGTTGAGGAAAAAGAGGCACAAGAGTCACTTCAGTGAAATTGCCATTGCCAGATTAAAAGACGGCCCTACAGATCAAAGCAAGCTGCTCACTGAGACTTATTTGCCTTCCAGGGCGTTTCACGCGGCACTTGAATATTATCTCCATCAGTGCTTTTGATGATGAGGTTTTAACCAAGATTTTTTCTTCCATTGTTGACTGGCACTTCAGCAAAGGGTTTGAGGCATCATTTCTAAGGTAATTGGTCTCTTTACAAGAGAGTACACTAAAAATATCATTTAGATGAATGAAATTTCGGCACACCAAGAAAAGGAGCAGGTAGTTTCCAATCAATAGAAGAACTTTGTGTGCGAATAATTTTTGTTATCTCACTCATTCTGTAATGCTGAACATGAGTATCTTGGGCAAACCTTGGCAGGGAGATGGGATTTGGGAAGGTTTAGAAAAGATGGGGAAGGGAAGTAAGGCTGCAATTTCATATGGAAACTTTCTGGGGGGAATTTCTAAGGGGTAGTCAAGTAGATGACTTGGTTGAAGAGATGGAAGGAAGAGGCCAGCAGCATGAACAAAGTGGAAAAAGAGAACAGAGGCCCCATAAAAATGTGGGTTTCCATTAAAACCATGTTGCATTTGTTTTGTAAAGGCTTGGAAAAATGTTGGTCCAGGCAACCATGAATATTTACAAGCTGGCTGTGGAAAACTTCCTCCCCACTCCTTCCAAATCTCACTATGTCTTTAACCTGCGTGATTTCTCCCGGGTGGTTCGAGGCGTGCTGCTGTGCCCACATACTCATTTGCAGGTATATTACACTTCTTTCTTGCTTGCTTGCTGTAGGAGTGGATGTTCCATCATCGCTAACCTGGTGCTTTAATATATTTTGTAAAACTGATGTTCTTGTTTTCATGACTATCACCTGGAAGGGTTTTGTGCCACATCTTTCCTCATAAGAACTGCTTATTAACAACAGACCTCTAAGAGACCAGCCTTATTATTCCCACATTGAGGTTGTTGGTCAGGTAATATAAACTAAGGCCCCTTTGACACTGCCATATCATCCAGATTATTAAAGAAGATAAATCCACATAATCTGATTTGAAATTGATTATTTGAGTCTACACTGCCATATAACCCAGTTCTAAAGCATCCTGAGAATGAGATGGAAGAACAAAAGACTTCCAATGGGAGGTATACTTCTGGGCAATAGTGAATATTGGCATAACCCTATTTGTGTTGTCAAAGGCTTTCATGGCTGGGATCATAGGGTTGTTGTATGTTTTCTGGGCTGTATGGCCATGTTCCAGAAATATTTCTGGAACATGGCCATACAGCCTGGAAAATATACAACAACCCCTATAACCCTATTTCTTCCCCATTAATAATCATGAAGGGTAAGATACCCATATAGATAGGTTTGCCACTGATTGACATATCCCCTCCTCTTTGTTTCCTTCTTTATTTGGCAGGATGGAGAGAAATTGATCAGGCTTTGGATTCATGAAGTTTATCGTGTCTTCTATGACCGCTTAATAGACGCAAAAGACAGGGAGGTGTTTTTTAACATGGTGAAAGAAACCACCTCTGACTGTTTCAAACAAAGTGTTGATAAGGTATGTTTATCTCCAAGCAGACAGGTAAAGAGACGGGAATGGCTGCCATATAATCCAGAATATCAGTCTAGAATATCAAGGCAGGTAATCCACATTATCTGCTTTGAACTGAATTATCTGAGTCTACACTGCCAGATAATCCAGTTCAAAGCAGATAATCTGGATGTTATACAGCTGTGTGGAAGGGGGCTCAATTATTTAGGGCTTTTAAGGTTGATACCAGAACCTTGAGATAGTCTTCTCTGCTCCATAGGTATTAAGCCATTTGTCACGTACTGGGAAGATCCAAGATGAAAACATCCGAAAACTGTTCTTTGGGGATTACTTTAACCCATCCAGTGATGCCAAAATTTATGATGAAATCACAGATTTAAAGAAGCTGACATCCGTCATGGAGTATTATCTGGAGGAGTTCAATAACATCAGCAAAGCCCCCATGTCTTTGGTCATGTTTGGTTTTGCTATTGAGCACATCTCCCGGATCTGCCGAGTCCTGAAGCAAGATAACGGCCACTTGTTGCTGGTGGGCATTGGCGGGAGCGGCCGACAGAGTGCCACCAAGCTGGGCACGTTCATGAATGCCTACGAACTCTTCATGATTGAGATCACCAAGTTCTATACCACAAATGACTGGAGGGAAGATCTCAAGAGAGTCATGATGCAATCGGGAGTGGCCAACAAAAGCACTGTCTTCTTATTCAGCGATAACCAGATAAAGGACGAGTCGTTTGTGGAGGATATCAACATGCTTTTGAACACAGGTGACGTTCCTAACATATTTGCCGCTGATGAGAAAGCTGAAATTGTGGAAAAAATGCAGGGTGCTGCAAGGACTGAAGGCAGAAGAATTGACGCTACCCCTTTGGCCATGTACAACTTTTTTATTGAACGTGTGAGGAAAAACCTGCATATTGTTTTAGGTAGGAATAAAATGTGTTTCCTTTTTTGTTCTGAAGTCTTTCTGATAATGCCTCCCCTGTAAATGAGTTGGCTTATGGCTTGTTATGATGGAGTCTATACTACAAATGATCTGGAGTGCATCAAGATGGGGGAAATGATGGGATTTCGATGAACAGATTTGGAAAACAAGCACCATATATTTTACAGCAATGAGTCCCATTGGAGATGCATTCCGGAATCGCTTACGAATGTTCCCTTCGCTGATCAATTGCTGTACTATTGATTGGTTTCAACAATGGCCCACGGATGCTTTGGAACTGGTTGCCAACAAATTCTTAGAGGACGTGAAACTGGAAGATGAAGTCAGAAAATCGTATGTCATAATAATCTCTCTCACTTTCTCTCTCACATAGACAATGAGAATACACACAAGCTTTTCAAGATAGAAACGTTTACAAAGTTGATTACAAAGTATTTTGAAATTTATTTTGTTGGGTTTGGTTCAACATGAGGATGATCAATGACTGATGTCATGTTGAGTCCATTCCATGACTGTTGATGAATAAAACTTTGGTTAATCATTTATAACTATCAATCACCATTATGGCTTTATTTAAATGGTTACATAGTATAGGATATAAAGCAATTTCTAGAGTAAAGCAAGCTACTTTCAGCTACCTATAGGAAGATGTCTGACCAGAAGTCTTCTACGGCTCTTACACAACTGTATAGATTTCACGAACTGTCTGACTCACCGGATTGTATTACCTGCCTAGTAACATACATTCACTTCTTACTCCCTTTTCCAGGGTTGTAGTCATGTGCAAATTTTTCCAAGAAAGCGTTAGAGAGCTCTCGGTCAGCTACTACAATACTCTTCGAAGACACAATTATGTAACACCAACATCCTACCTGGCATTGATTCTGACTTTCAAGACACTGCTCAATAGCAAAAGGCAAGAAGTTGATACGATGAGAAATCGTTACCTTGTGGGCCTTCAAAAACTTGACTTTGCTGCTTCACAAGTAAGTATGGATAGCAATCAATGGACGTACAAATATGTATAATGATTTTCAATGGTTGTGTTTCTGATATCTCTTGGCTGTGAATTAGCAGTGTGCTGGTATGGAGAACCTTGGATTATGCCCAACCTTCACTTACCTTCATATAAGTGGAAGACATCAACTTGGAGATGATAAATTATGACATCTGAATCTGAGATGTAGATTACTTCTGGGAAACTGTGTCTCTTTTCTCCTTCCCCAATTCCTCCACTTGCAACTAATGCTATATAAATCCTTCTGCTGAGCTACACGGTTTAATCCTAAACATTTCCATGTGGCTGATGGTGTTCATTGAAACAAAACCAACAAGAAGGGGAGGGCTCTATCAACCTCCTTTCAACTTTTCATAATTTCAACTGCATGATTTCCTTATGCCTAAGTCTCTGAAATGGTAATTGCCCTGTATGTTTATGTGATAGCAACAGTTTTCTCCCTTCCTTGATGTCCTCTTTAGGTTGCAGTTATGCAGAAGGAGCTGACAGCTCTTCAGCCTGAATTGATAAAAACCTCTGAAGAAACAGATAAAATGATGGTTCATATAGAAAAAGAAACAGTTGAGGTGGATGCTAAGAAAGAGCTGGTGGCTGCTGATGAACAGGAAGCCAACGAAGCTGCTGCTGTGTCGCAGGGCATTAAGGTAGTTTTATTGTGCATGAGGAGTAAAAACTCGTATATACTGTTCAAATTCTGTTCCCTTCGATTTGTGAATCCCTAGAAACAAAAGAAAAGTGAACAAGAAAACATGTTTTTTCAAAATTACTTAATGCATGCAGAGCTGTGTTGTCAATTCAGTGGGATTATGTTGGATGTGATTTCAGGAAGAGTGCGAGGGGGACCTTGCTGAGGCCATGCCGGCTCTGGAGGCTGCTCTTGCGGCGCTTGATACTCTCAATCCTGCGGATATCTCCCTCGTCAAATCCATGCAGAATCCTCCAGGGCCTGTCAAGCTTGTCATGGAGAGCATTTGTGTCATGAAGGGAATAAAACCGGAGAGAAAGCCTGATCCAAGTGGAAGCGGTAAAAAACAAAAAAATTAAACATAAAATCAAGAAAAAAACTTAATTATTAAAATGTCCACCCCATATGCTCTTTTGTTTGTTTAGATACTTGCATCACATTCCTCAGTTAAAAAGGCTTGAGCAGGAGCTTACACATAAGGCTTGTGCAGGAGCTTACAATACAATGCCTTGCATACTTGGAACTATTGAAAAATCACACGGCTAATATCTCTCAATTATACCAATGTAATGTATATAATTTAATTAGTTAAACATTGCCTAGAGTAGCATCTCCCCTTTCCAAAATAATATTCTTCATATTTGGAAATAAAATTGTCACAAGACAAAAGATATAGATAGACAGTCCCAATATCTTTTTCTGCATTTACCATAAGAACTCCAAAAATAATAATGTAATAAAAGTAAGTATAATAGTCTTCTGTAATTTCGTGTGACTGTTGTCAGTCTTCCCCAGCTTGGTGCCCTATAGATGTTTTGGATTATAGTTCCCATTATCAAGCATCCAATAACTAGTGGCTGGAAACTATTGGAGTCGTAGTTCAGTACATCTGAACTGGGAAGAGTTATAGGACAGGCATGGGCAAACTTCAGCCCTCCAGGTGTTTGGACTTCAACTCCCACAACTAAGCGGCTGAGGGGGGAAAGGAAAGGGCCTGAGGCTGTTAGGAATTGTGGGAGTCAAAGTCCAAAGTTTTCCCATGCCTGCTGTAGATATACTGTTGCTTTTAAAATATTTTCTGTGTAATAGAAATCTATATTTTAACATGTGAATAAACATTTTCAATTCACTTTTGTCAAATGCAGGTAAAATGATAGAAGACTACTGGGGCAGTTCCAAAAAGGTTTTAGGAGACCTGAAATTCCTGGAGGGCTTAAAGACTTACGACAAAGATAATATTCCTCCCGCTGTAATGAAAAGGATTCGAGAGAAGTTTATCAATCACCCAGACTTCCAACCTGCCGTCATCAAAAATGTATCATCTGCCTGCGAGGGTTTGTGTAAATGGGTGAGAGCCATGGAGGTGTATGACCGTGTCGCAAAGGTGGTGGCGCCAAAGCGTGAACGGCTGCGGAAGGCAGAAGGCTTGCTCGAGATCCAGATGCAGAAGCTGAATACAAAGCGCGCAGAACTCAAGATGCTGATGGATCGCCTCCAAGCCCTGAATGACGAGTTTGAAGAAATGAACAACCGGAAGAGAGAACTGGAGCATAATATTGAAATCTGTTCCCAGAAGCTGATTCGTGCTGAAAAATTGATCAGTGGCTTGGGAGGAGAGAAGGACAGATGGACAGAAGCAGCCCGCTTATTAGGGATTCGCTATACAGACCTTACTGGGGATGTCTTGTTGTCTTCAGGCACAGTAGCTTATCTGGGAGCATTTACTGTTGATTATCGCCAACAATGTCAGCAGAAATGGCTGGCCCTTTGCAAGGGGGAGAAGATCCCATGTTCGAATGATTTCAGCCTGAGTAACACATTGGGGGATCCAGTCAAGGTCCGTGCCTGGCAGATTGCAGGGTTACCCATTGATTCTTTTTCCATTGACAATGGCATCATTGTTTCCAATTCCAGGCTGTGGGCTTTAATGATTGATCCTCAAGGACAAGCCAACAAGTGGGTCAAAAATATGGAAAAGGGCAACAAGCTCTCTGTCATCAAATTATCTGATACGAATTATGTGAGAACCTTGGAAAATGCTATCCAGTTTGGAACCCCCATCTTGCTTGAAAATATTGGTGAAGAACTGGATGCTTTTTTGGAGCCGGTATTGCTAAAGACCACTTTTAAGCAACAAGGTGTGGAATACATGAGACTAGGAGAAAATATTATTGAGTACTCACATGATTTCAAGCTGTACATTACAACGCGCTTGAGGAACCCACATTATCTCCCTGAAGTGGCTGTGAAAGTTTGCCTGCTGAACTTTATGATCACACCTCTTGGTCTTCAGGACCAGCTTTTGGGGATTGTGGCTGCGAAGGAAAAACCCGATCTGGAAGAAAAGAAAAACAAGCTGATTGTTGAGAGTGCAGCTAACAAGAAACAGCTGAAGGAGATTGAGGACAAAATCCTCGAAGTGCTTTCCAAATCAGAAGGAAATATCTTAGAAGACGAAACAGCTATTAAAGTTCTCTCTTCCTCCAAAGTGTTGTCTGAAGAAATTTCAGAAAAGCAGGAAATTGCCACCGCCACTGAGATAGAAATAGATGCTACTCGGATGGGATACAAGCCCGTTGCTGTTCATTCAGCAACAGTCTTCTTCTGCATTTCTGACTTGGCAAACATTGAGCCCATGTATCAGTATTCCTTGGTATGGTTCATTAACCTCTATGTCCAGTCTCTTGCAAATAGCAGGAAAAGTGAGGTCCTAGAAGAAAGGATTGACAACATCATTGACCATTTCACAGTCAGCATTTACAACAATGTCTGCCGATCCCTGTTTGAGAAGGACAAGCTTCTTTTCTCTCTTCTCCTGACGGTAGGAATTATGAAAGGGAAAGGCGAGATAGATGACGAGGTCTGGCGTTTTTTGCTGACGGGTGGTGTTGCTCTTGATAACCCATATCCCAATCCAGGCCCTGAATGGCTGACTGACAAGTCGTGGGCTGAGATTGTGCGTGCATCAGGCCTGGAAAACTTGCATGGCTTGATGGATCATTTCGAAGCCAACATCTGGTCGTGGAAAATGATTTATGATTCTGCCAAACCCCATGAAGAATTATTTCCGGGAGAGTGGAACTTGTCCACAGGTCTTGACCGCATGGTCATCCTCCGATGCCTGAGGCCAGATAAAATCATTCCAGCTACCCAACGCTTTATCACAGAAAATATGGGAAGGACCTACATCGAACCTCCAACTTTTGATCTGGCAGGAAGTTACAATGATTCTAATTGCTGTGCACCACTCATTTTCATCTTGTCTCCAGGTGCAGATCCAATGGCAGGTGAGAGTCCTAAACAACAAAATGAGCTAAAATGTTAAGAATTGTTCATGAAAAGAATAGGCAGACACCTTAAGCTGAAATTACAAAAAATTGCCAACGTGTGCAGCAGTTTTGAGCATTAGATTATGACGCAGGAGAACAGGGTTTGCATGGAAATCCACTGGGTAACTTTAGGCAGGTCACACTCTCTCATCCTCAGAGTAAGGCAAGGGCAAACCAACTCTGAACAAATTATGCCAAAAAAAAAACCAGACAGGTTCCTCTCACTGTCACAAGTTTTCTGTAACCCTCCATATCAATATCTTGATAAGACCAGATTCAGTTAATGCTGGTAATCCCTTGCCCAGTGCACTGTGAAACTATTTCATACTGTCATTGTTATTAACTGCTGTAGCCAGTTCATTACTAATGGCCAAGCAATCCTTCTCCATACTTGTCTTAGTTCTCATAGTAGACAAGTGCTTCATCACGAGGATCCTTCGCAAATACCAGCTTAGAGAAGCTGTGAGATGTTGTCCTCTGCTGGGTAGTTTTTGAGAGGCTAGGGTCACCTCCACCTCATAAATAGGGCAGGGCTTTGTGGAGGATTTTTTTAATAACTATCTGTCTTTAAATGTTCAACCCTAGGCTTGTTGAAGTTTGCTGAAGACCTTGGCATGGAAAGCATACAGACCATTTCCCTTGGACAAGGGCAAGGCCCATTTGCAGCCAAGATGATCAACAAGGCAATTGTGGATGGGACTTGGGTGGTGTTGCAGAACTGTCATCTTGCAACCAGCTGGATGCCTGCTTTGGAAAAAATCTGTGAAGAAGTGATTGTGCCTGAAACCACTCATGTCAAATTCAGGTGAGAATGAAATGCCTTCTGTTGTATAAAATGGTACCATCAAAATTGGCTTTTTGGGTTTTAAAAATATATATATCTTCAAGCCATGGGTGGTTGAATCTATCAGTGCGGAATCTATGGATTCATTTGGTATCTCCATCTTGATCACACCATTAATGTAATCAAATTTATTTCCATTCTTGGTTTACAGGTTATGGTTAACCAGCTATCCATCTGAAAAGTTTCCCGTGAGCATCCTCCAGAATGGAATAAAAATGACCAATGAGCCGCCAAAAGGACTGAGGGCCAATCTCCTTCGATCCTACCTCAATGACCCAATTTCTGATGCCACATTCTTTAATAGTTGTGAAAAGACAGAAATCTGGCAGAAACTGCTGTTTGGCCTTTGTTTTTTCCATGCACTTGTACAAGAAAGAAGAAACTATGGACCTTTGGGTAGAGTTGAGATTGTGCTACTAGTTCCTAAATCCTTAGATTTTACATTACGGTAGTACAGTCTTCGACCCCTTCAAGCATCAGGTTTTAAAACATCAGTCAGTTTTTCTGACATGTTTTTTGTAAAGCAACCAGCAACATGAAGTTATAGAAAAGTATTAGAATCATAGAATCATAGAATAGTAGAGTTGGAAGAGACCTCATGGGCCATCCAGTCCAACCCCCAGCTAAGAAGCAGGAAATCGCATTCAAAGCACCCCCAACAGATGGCCATCCAGCCTCTGTTTAAAAGCCTCCAAAGAAGGAGCCTCCACCACGGCCCGGGGGAGAGAGTTCCACTGTCGAACAGCTCTCACAGTGAGGAAGTTCTTCCTGATGTTCAGGTGGAATCTCCTTTCTTGTAGTTTGAAGCCATTGTTCCGTGTCCTAGTCTGCAGGGCAGCAGAAAACAAGCTTTCTCCCTCCTCCCTATGACTTCCCCTCACATATTTGTACATGGCCCTCATCATGTCTCCTCTCAGCCTTCTCTTCTTCATGCCCAGCTCTTTAAGCCTCTCCTCATAGGGCTTGTTCTCCAGACCCTTAATCATTTTAGTCGCCCTCCTCTGGACGCTTTCCAGCTTGTCAACATCTCCCTTCAACTGTGGTGCCCAGAATTGGACGCAGTATTCCAGGTGTGGTCTGACCAAGGCAGAATAGAGGGGGAGCATAACTTCCCTGGATCTAGACGCTATTCCCCTATTGATGCAGGCCAGAATCCCGTTGGCTTTTTTAGCCGCCGCATCACATTGTTGGCTCATGTTTAACTTGTTGTCCACGAGGAATCCAAGGTCTTTTTCACACGTACTGCTGTCGAGCCAGGCATCATCCCCCACTCTGTATCTTTGCATTCCATTTTTTCTGCCAAAGTGAAGTATCTTGCATTTGTCCCTGTTGAACTTCATTTTGTTAGTTTCGGCTCATCTCTCTAGTCTGTCAAGATCATTTTGAATTCTGCTCCTGTCTTCTGGAGTGTTAGCTATCCCTCCCAGTTTGGTGTCGTCTGCTAACTTGATGATCGTGCCTTCTAACCCTTCGTCTAAGTCGTTAATAAAGATATTGAACAGAACCGGGCCCAGGACGGAACCCTGCGGCACTCCACTCGTGACTTCTTTCCAAGATGAAGACGACGCATTGGTGAGCACCCTTTGGGTTTGTTCGCTTAGCCAATTACAGATCCACCTAACCGTAGTTTTGTCTAGCCCACATTTTACTAGTTTGTTTGCCAGAAGGTCGTGGGGGACTTTGTCGAAGGCCTTACTGAAATCCAGGTAGGCTACATCCACGGCATTCCCTGTATTGACCCAACTCGTAACTCTATCGAAAAAAGAGATCAAATGAGTCTGGCATGACTTGTTTTTGGTAAATCCGTGTTGACTATTAGCAATGGCCGCATTTGTTTCTAAGTGTTCGCAGACCACTTCCTTAATGATCTTTTCCAGAATCTTGCCTGGTATCGATGTGAGGCTGACCGGACGGTAATTGTTTGGGTCGTTCTTTTTTCCCTTCTTGAAGATAGGGACCACATTCGCCCTCCTCCAATCTGCTGGGACTTCTCCCGTTCTCCAAGAACTCTCGAAGATAATTGCCAGTGGTTCTGAAATAACTTCCGCTAGTTCTTTCAATACTCTTGGATGTAGCTGATCTGGCCCTGGGGACTTTAATTCGTTTAGAGCTGCCAGGTGTTCCTGGACAACTTGTTTCCCTATTTGGGGTTGGATTTCCCCCAATCCTTCGTCCATTCCATGTTGCTGAGGTTGAAGATGGCTTTCTTTTTGTGAGAAGACCGAGGCAAAGAAGGCATTGAGCATTTCTGCCTTTTCCCTGTCCCCTGTCGCCATCACCCCATCTTCTCCTCGCAGAGGCCCTATCGCCTCCTTTTTCTTCCTTTTCTACCAACATAAGCAAAAAAGCCTTTTTTGTTGTTTTTTATGTCCCTGGCAAGCCTGAGCTCATTTTGCGCTTTAGCCTTGCGAACCTTTTCCCTACAGGTGTTGGCTATACGTTTGAATTCTTCTTTGGTGATTTCTCCCCTTTTCCACTTCTTGTGCATGTCACTTTTGAGTCTTAGCTCGGTTAGAAGTTCTTTGGACATCCATTCTAGTTTCTTTGCACTTGCTTTATTTTTCTTCTTTGTTGGCACTGTTTGCATTTGCGCCTTGAGTATTTCACTTTTTAAAAACTCCCATCCATCCTTAACTCCCTTATCTTTTAATATTAGCGTCCATGGAATGCCGTTCAGTAATTCCTTCATTTTTTGGAAATCAGCTCTCTTAAAGTCCAGAATGCGTGTTTGACTTGTCTTAGTTTCAGCCTTCCTTTGTATTGCAAACTGCAGGAGCACATGGTCACGTGCCCCTAAGGATCTGACCACTTCGACTGTATTGATCAGGTCTTCCACATTTGTTAAGATTAGATCAAGAGTAGCCGATTCCCTTGTTGTCTCTTCTACCTTCTGGACCATAAAATTGTCTGCAAGGCAAGTGAAGAATTTGTTGGACTTTGTACTCTTGGCCGAGTTTGTTTTCCAGCAGATATTGGGATAGTTGAAATCGCCCATGACTACTACATCTCTTCTTTGTGCCTGTTTGGTCAGCTGTTGACAGAAGGCTTCATCAAGTCCTTCATCCTGACTCGGAGGTCTGTAGTAGACACCCACGACAAGATCTTTTAGAGTCCCGATTCCCTTGATTCTTATCCAGATGCTTTCAAGCTGGTTTCCTGGATTACAGTCTTGCATTTCTTCTGCAACGTAACTGTTTTTGACATATAAAGCTATTCCCCCTCCTCTCCCCTTTGTTCTATTTCTGTGAAAGAGGTTATAGCCCTCAATGGCTACATTCCAGTGATGGGAGTCATCCCACCAGGTTTCAGTAATGCCTATGACATCGTATGTGTGGTGCTGTGCTAAGAGTTGGAGTTCATCTTGCTTATTTCCCATGCTCTGTGCATTAGTGTAAAGACATGTAAGCCCCTGTGACCTCCCCTCGAGCTGTTTATTTGGGATTATTGTGCTCTCTCTACTTGGTCCTTGCTCTCTACTTGGATACTTGAGAACAGAAAGTACATACTTTACTCCCCCCCCTCCGGTTATTACCTGTGTTGAAACAGGATTTGGCTGCCAATACAATTGGGCATCGCATATTAAAAGTAGGGGCAATCTTGACCTGTGCCTGAGTCAGAAAACTCCTTCAGAAGGATAACCTTGATGGCACGACAGGTTTAACTTGACACTGGTAACGATTTGAGACAATGGCATTAGCGCCACATCATTGGGAAATAATTGTGTTAACTTGGGTTTTGGATCCCATTGGTTGGTTTAGCATTAGCACAAAGCCCTTCTGTGAGTCAGTAGAATGTACTTTTATGATAATGTTTTCTTCCGTAGACACGTTGAATAACAGATTGGGGAATTTCATATGCCGTGATAAACCTAAATCTGTCATTCTGGTGGCCGGACAAACAGCTGCTGTTCACATTAACTAACCACTTTCTCCGTGCTCCCCTTTTCCATGTTCATCAGAAGGCAGCTTCTCGGTTTTGAGCTCAGTCATTCTAAAATAATATCCAAGAGACACGTAAACAATATGTAAATTTGGCAGTTTGGATTACTGTTTGACCTGAAATATATAATTGCACTAGAAGATGAGATAATTAAGGAGAAATGCCTCCAATTTGGCTCCAGTATTGCCTGGGCTTGGTTACAATATTATTTTACATGACTGACACCAGTAAGCTTTAAATAGCATTTTCTTGTGTCTCATTGGCAATTGTTCTCAGGACAAAAATGTGTGTCGTAATAATATTCAATTTCCCTCCCTTTCTGAACTGATTAGGTTGGAACATTCCATATGAATTCAATGAATCTGATCTCAGAATCAGTATGAGGCAGATCCAGATGTTTCTCAATGAGTATGAAGAAACCCCATTTGAAGCTCTAACATATCTTACAGGTACGGACACATCATAGCCTTGTGTGAAATGGCTTAATTTAGTAGTAGGTCCAGCCCTGTCATTGAGAAAAGGATGACAGACATCTCAGCAGATATTGGAAGAGAGGATGCTGTGTGCCATACTCTCCAAGATAGGCATTTGCCCCATCATTGAAACTAAAGTAAGAGCAAAGGCTGCAGGTACACTGACCATGAAGGCATTGGAGACTGACAGATTCTGTTTGCATTAGCTTGGAAATAGAGCAACATTGGCATATACCAACACATTGTCACCTTCACGAGCAGAGCCTTACAGTGTTTGTGTTTCAAAAAAGTCATGTCCCCTCCTGTGCAAAACATGCCATTCTTGTCATACTATTCTGTTTATGTTCCTAGGGGAATGTAACTATGGCGGGAGAGTGACAGATGACAAGGACAGGCGCCTCCTCCTCTCACTTCTTTCCATTGTGTATTGCAAAGAATTAGAAACAGAAGAATATTATAGACTTTCCCGTAGTGGGGAATATTATATACCGCCCTGCGGGTCATACCAGGTAAGAGAATAAAAGGTGAGGATGCTTTTGGACCTTATAACATTGGGATACAATCCATTTATATCCATATGCATCCCATATTTTTTTAGGACTGGATGCATACTGTACTGAGATGGGATGCATACTCTCCCCATCACACCTAATTATTACGATTCTTACGATCTGAAAATACTGCACTTTGATTCATCACACCACAGAAGGCTGGCTCTTCCCAATCCATTCAAAACATCTCCTACATTACTCTATGGCCTTTAAAAAAGTATCATTGTTGATGGGATGCATACAGATTCTCCTATCAGTCACAAAAACAGCACTTCAGCAGTGAAAAAAATCCATAGTATTTCAAAAAACACAATTAGAATTCCGTCTGTAAATAATCTGTTTCTTTGATGCTTTACAGACAGATTATGATGGAATACTGATGGGATGGGGCAAATGTCATGCAATGGGACCCATTTGAAATACTTCTCAAATAGACTCAGTATTTCCTAAAGTAAATGCTGCACAATTAAACAGGAAATAACACTTTCAAACCAGGAACAGAAAATCTTTCAAATTTTGCTACCTAGTGTAGTTGTTATAGTTTAAGACGTTTGATAGAGGAGGTTGGTCAGCCGGTCTGATAGAATAGATTGGTTTCCTATGATGGCTTTTTATGACCCGGTGGTATGTACTTCCAAGTGTGGTAATCACTATGCCTTTTTCCAGTCTTATATAGATTACTTGAGAAGTCTACCCATTACGACCAACCCGGATGTATTTGGGCTCCATGAGAATGCTGATATTACGAAAGATAACCAAGAAACGAACTTGCTTTTTAATGGCATCTTGTTGACGCTGCCGAGACAAGCAGGGGGAGCTGGGAAATCCCCCCAGGTAAAACAGATTACGAAAGGACTTGAGGCTGTTAGGAATGGTGGGAGTTGAAGTCCCAAACCCCCGGAGGGCTCAAGTTTGCTCATGCCTGATATGGAGGGTTGACTATAAATCTCTGTGTGAAAGAGAGTGTTTGTTTTGGTAAGAACTACAAGTGCATTATTTTAAAGGTCATGCCCTTTCCAGATGATTTCATTATCTGATTTCAGGAAACTGTTGAGGAATTAGCAAAGGACATACTCTCCAAGTTGCCACCAGACTTCGATTTAGAAAGTGTAATGGAAAAGTACCCAGTACTTTATGAAGAGTCCATGAACACAGTTCTTCGGCAAGAGCTCATCAGGTTCAACAGGTAAACTCCTGGGGTTGTAGTTCCACCCCACCTTCTAACATTAACGGAAAATGAAGATTGATAGGATACCACAAGCCTTAAGTGTCAGATATTTATATATTATGGGACAAACATATTGGCCATACAGCCTGGAAACCACACAACACTTCAATAACTTAGTATTCTTGTCAACATTTCCTTTGCCTCAAGGCTTACAGAAGTTGTCCGCAGCAGCCTTATCAACCTTGGGAAAGCCATCAAAGGCCTGGTGTTGATGTCCTCAGAACTTGAAGATGTTTTCAATAGCATGCTGGTAGGCAAAGTGCCAGCATTGTGGGCAGCCAAGTCCTACCCTTCGCTGAAGCCTTTGGGCAGTTATGTGTCAGACTTGATAACTCGGCTGATGTTCTTCCAGGTACACTTCATCCCTTAAAGCTAGTTTGCTGGTTAAGCCATGGTGAGAGTGTTTATATGTTATTCCATCTAATAAATATATTTGTTTGTTGATCACTTTACATGAAACTCAGGAGTGGATCAAGAAAGGAGCTCCAAATGTTTTTTGGATATCTGGTTTCTACTTTACCCAATCTTTTTTGACGGGTGTTTCTCAGAACTACGCCAGAAAATACACGATCCCGATAGATCACATTGGATTTGAATTTGAGGTATAGTATATGAAATCACTTCATTCCTTGGTTAGTCCTGTGCAAAACTGAGTTTGGGAATTTTCAATTGAGATCATGGCAAAAGTAAGGTAGGGATTCGGTGAGGTACAGAACAGAACTTGGAAAATGTTTTTTACCAATTTACCCTCCCTGTTTGAATCCCACTGTCAGTAAAACTCTACTAAGGGGGCTCTGGGATAGACAGAGCTGCTCAGTTCCTTTTGTGTGTGCCTGATTATTTTTTTCCTTAAAGGTTGGCTCAGGACAGGTGCCATTTATGACCCAAGGTAGGGCATTGGATCTCAGATAGCATGCAGCAGGAGATAGGGAATAACTCACTTCACCCAGCCTCCATTAGTCAAGGTAGAGGGTATTGTGGACAAATGGTCTGGATCCCGAGTAAAGCTGTTTCCTGTGTCAATACACAGGCTTTGGAGCATATTGGTTGTGATGGGACAGAAAGAATTATTATTCACATCCCCTGGCAGCAGAAGAGAAAGTTAAAATGTTTATATGAGAAATGGCCAGGGCAACTTCTGATAAGTGGCAAAAGTTTGCCTTTCCTCTGTCATCACTGACCAATCATTTTTAGAGATTACATTTATTGTTGGATCGAACTAGAACTCAAGAAACAGTAAAGCATCCCTACTGTAAAACTTTGCAGTTGCTTTAAAGGAATCTTAAAATCATCAGATTTTTGTAGCGGCATTCTCTAGAGCCCATTCAGAGCTTTCAAAAGCCAGGAACAATATAAGCCATTTCCCTACCAAATTGATCCCTCAGTGTTGGGAGAAAATAGTTGGTAAACATGACATTATTCATGCTGAAGGTAAGGTGGCAGTGAGGAGACCTCTGCGAACTCAGGGATGTACCATAGGCCCATCTCTGAACAAGCCTTTAGTGAAACGTGCAAAAACAAGTTCAAAATAACAAGCCCAGAGAGGATTGCAAACTAAAATATAATGAGCAAATGGAGACTCGAAGAAGAAAAAAACAGATAACAGATAACAGTTTGCAAGTCTTTATCGATACTTCTCTTCATTATATTTAAGAAGCATATCATGAGCTGGCAGAGAGAGGGAGCATTGTGAGTAATTTCTATTGATGCTCTGGATACTTCTGGGCAGATTTAATAACAGCAGACTTCAGGTTCAGATTCAGTGATTCCAGTTTCATTCCTATGGGAGGCATTTTAGCCCAGTGTTTGCCCTCCATGGCTAGCAGAATGGAGTGCGCTTCATGCCACATGCAAGCAACATGGTGCAAACAAAATGCGCATGATATGTGGAGGAAGGAGACCTGGTAAAGTGGCTTCTCCAAGGGCAAGAGTGGGGTCGTAGCTTAGTGGCAGAGATTTCCAACAAAAAGGCAGAAGAGCTGGAAAGGCAAGGCTGATGTGACATAGGAAAAGATCTAGAAGAATTAACTGGGAGGAGCAACATATAGCCAAAATGGTGGGCAGCAAAATCAGGAAAGCACTTTGATTATATTTGGGAAGCATAATGTGTGGTTTAAAGTTGAACTAGATGCTATGAAGTGTATAGCATGCAGAGTTTTTATCTCCTACAGTGGGAGGGAGAAATATATATATCTATATGTATATCTAGATATATCTAGATATATAGATAGATATAGATATCATATTACAAAAGCCCTGAAGCCATCTGAGAGCCTGTCAAGACTCACATTCGAATTGCATTCGGGGGTGCTTTGAATACGATTTCCTGCTTCTTGGCAGGGGGTTGGGTAGATGGCCCATGAGGTCTCTTCCAACTCTACTATTCTATGATTCTATGGTTCTCTCCTGCTCCTATAAACATGGCATGCATAGTAGTAACTATTTCTTTCAGCAGGAACTGGTTCATGTCTAAACCATCAATTGTATCTTCTTCTTGCTTCCCCAATTTAGGTGATGAACCAAGAGAACTACATTGAGCAAATACCTGCTGATGGGGCCTATGTGAAAGGTCTCTTTTTGGAAGGAGCTCGATGGAACAGGAAAATCAAGCAGATTGATGAATCTAACCCAAAAATCCTGTACGATTCCTTGCCCATCATTTGGCTGAAACCAGGAGAGAGTTCCAAGTTTTTGCATGAAAGGATTTATCTGTGTCCTGTCTACAAAACCAGTGCTAGGAGGGGCACCTTGTCCACGACCGGCCACTCCACCAATTATGTCCTTTCCATTGAGCTTCCGTCTGAGCTTCCACAGAAACATTGGATAAATAGGGGTGTAGCTGCGCTTTGCCAGCTAGATGACTGAATCGTTTGTTATTAATGGCATAGAACAGCATTTTCATATTAAAAGTTTATAGCTCTCAACCCCTCAGTGCCCCCATAGTCTTTACAAACTTGTGGTGCAAACGATTTGGTTCCTCTTGTTTCATAGTAGATGTACAAATGGAAAGCCTGTCTTCACAGTATTCTAATTCCCAGCAGTCCATCAGAATAGCTCGGGTGTGTGTGTGTGTATGTGTCTCCAAACAAATAATGTGAAAGAACCACTGCCAAACAGAAAATTTGGGAAAGGTCAACCAAAATTATTAAGAGGCCGTAGCAGCTTCTTGTGAGGAACAGTTGCCACATTTGGAGCACAATTTCCAGTTGGGAGGGAAAGGCACGGGGAAACATACTTCGTTGTTGCTATCATGTCAAGTGAGGTTCATCTAATGGCAACTCCTTGACTGGAAGGGTCTATTGTAAGAGACCCTGTTTATGACCGTGTTGTGTAGACTCAAGATGGTGGCTTCCTTGGTTGAGTCTATCCACTCATAATGCAGTCTTTCTCTGTTTCTACTGCCATCAACTTTACCGAGCCTCACCATCTTTCCAGTGAATCATGTAATCTCATGGTACGTCCAACACACAATAGCTTCAGTTTAGTTGTTTTGACTTCTAGGGAAGGTTCTGGCTTGATTTGGAGATGTAATGAAGGTGCACGAAGCTATTCATGCTAGAAGTTAATAGGGAGCTGTTTTCATTCTATCTCTCTTGTAATGCAAACAATCAAAGATTATTCTCTAAATCAGTGGTTCTCAACATATGGGTCCCCAGTTGCCTACAACTTCCAGAAATCCCAGCCAGTTTACCAGCTGTTAGGATTTCTGGGGGTTGAAGGACAAAACATCTGGGAATCCACAGGTTGAGAACCACTGCTTTAAATTTTTGCTCAGTGTTGGGAAATGAGGGGCAGATTTAGAAAGTATTTCCTCATACATCACATAATGAAACTGTGGGCTTTGCTGCCACCATGTGTAATGAAAGGATGGGATAGAGTCATGAGAACAATTGTCTTCCACTTCTGTTGTCTTGGGGGGGGGGGGGGTGTCCGTAGGTGGCTGAAAAGACCTATTCTTGATCTGCATGTTCTCCCGCAGTGAGGACATTGGTTTCCAGATGGAAGGCGGTCCCGGTCAGGGTTGGCTTGATGGGCCTTCCTCTTGGCACGTTTCTCCCTTAAGCCCTCCATTTGTGCCTCTTCGAATTCTGCAGCACTGCTGGTCACAGCTGACCTCCAATTAGAGCGCTCAAGGGCCAGGGCTTCTCAGTTCTCAGTGTCTATGCCACAGTTTTTAAGGTTGGCTTTAAGCCCATCTTTAAATCTTTTTTCCTGCCCACCAACATTATGTTTCCCATTCTTGAGTTCAGAGTATTCATGGAGCATGAAGCTATAATTGGCCACCAGCTACAATGGCTGGATGTTAGCTCCAGGATGAGAGGCTGTATGGCTGTCCATGTGCTATGCGTGGTCTGAGCCTACCCTCAGAGTTGCAGTTCAACAGACTGTGGAACCATGCATTCTGTACCCTGTGATAGACTTCTAAGATGAAACTGAAACTTTGGTATACATTAAGGGATAGTATGATACACCCATCTTCTGCATAATGCCTATTAGACAGTTTCACAACATTACTTTGTGCTTGATAATGGAACTTTTTTTAACTTTTATTGATGAGTCAGTGGTTGGTTCTTACCAAATCCAAGACAGTTTCATAATGTTGTTACTTACTGCCAATTAGGGCTTGGAGAAATGTGTCATGAAGAGTTAACTGCCCAGTTCTGTTTAGAAGTGAAATGCATCTGCTAAGCAGTCCAGGATGACGGGGGCAAAAGTCTGCCCTTGGGTTATGAGACTTCATCATGGGATTTCAAATAGACCGGTTTGGAGAGTTTCCTCAGCTTCTCTTGGTGTCGAAAGGCTCGGCCTTGTTGCTGAGCAAGGCCCATGGGAGGCAGGTGAATCTGCATGTACCAAGAAGGAAATCAAATTAATTAAGCAACACCCAATGTGGAAGCAGAAGAAATGACAGATGAAGATGCTGAGCTTTTACTTTCTGTGTGTTCTATCCCTCTTCTCATGAGGCTTCTAGAGCAGGAAAGCATTCTGAACAGGTTTGCCGAGAGTTTTCTGGGCTGTATGGCATGTTCCAGAAGCAATTGGGGTCATCTATTGACACTGAATGATGGAAAATATAAACGTTACAACAGCAGCTTATAGTTAGGATGACAGGGTGGATGGGAGATATAGTCCAATGCACTTGGAGGATACCACGCTGCAGAAGACTCATTACTATTTTGTAACAATATGTTGAATTGCAAGACTATTTGTTTTTGGGTGCACCATGGCAAGTATTCTGCAAGGATAAGGAAGGAGTAGGTATAGCTTTGGAACGTTATCACTGTATTGTATGCCGTTTGCAGGAACATGAATGGCGAATCACTGGTGATTTGTTAGCAACTGAAGGCCAGTAATTATCATTTGAAATCTCAAAAGTTTAAGAATCAATGCTTCAGCGTAAATAGATACCACATTACCATCCTGATTCTTTAAGCAAAGATGAAAGGCATAATTTTAATGACTCTTAAAAGTGGGACTGCTTGAAAATTACAGTCCTGACTCAGCGTGACTCATGGGCTGAACTCTAATTACAGGATGGCTCTAAGAGAAGCAAATGAGACTCTTTTGCTGGTTATGTCTCCCACGTATTGGAGATAAATCAGAGCTGGCCTACTATTAGACAGAATGAGATAACTAATTTAGGCCCATTTTACCATGCAATCTTTAACTTGCTACTCATCCATCTCAATTTTCAATAACAGTTTATACATCTTACCAATCAAATGTTCATCATTTGTACATAGCTGCAAATCAAATGTCAATTTATTCTGTTCAAAAGTGTAAATTCATTTCTAGGACCTCTCTGTAGAAGTACCACTGAAAATGATCTGCCACAGGGAACAAAATGTTTTGGATGGGTCCTGAAATGAATAAATCCACTCCTCTAACATTCCAACTTACAGGCCTTGGATATGGGATGCGGTAGTGTAGCCCAATCTCTACTCTTGCTTGACACTCTTCTATACATTGTTTGATCAATTCAGGATCTGTTAGCTGAACATACAAAATAGGAGGAGAAAAATTAAACAGACAAGTGCAGCAAAAATGCTTTTTCTACTGAAAGTAGTCAACAACAAGAAATTCACAACAAGTAATTATAAAAAAGATTTCTAATTGATTTCTTTCAGATTTAAAATGTATTTGGACTGGACAGCTCTTTAAATAGAAAACTGTAATTTTACATTTCTTAAAATAGAGGACTGTACTCGGTCAAGTAAGGCTATATGGCCACTTAACTGTCTTATAACATTCTGAACAAGGGATAAAGCTCTGACTGCAACATCCTGTCTTATCTGGAGGAATAAAAAGAAGGAGCAGCTTGTATAAAGGCACATATGTCCATCACCTGGGAGAAAACAGTTCTCTTGAACATGGAACCAAAATTTGAATGCGAAGCCACAATTATTCAACAACACACAAAGCCTAGTATATACTCACATTTTTATTCTTTTGGAATAATGTTTTGGCTTCATTTATAATATACTGTTTTTCTTTCATGGTCTCTTCCATCTGCCCAGATGCCGACTGCCATTTTTTGGCGATGCGGAATATCTTACGGTAAAGGCCAAGAACTTTTTGGCGAGAGACTGGCGTCATCTAGAGAAATGGGAACATAACCCATAAACATTTGAGTCCAGAGAAAAACAGACCCTCCAAACAGATGGGACATTTTCACACACGCCTTAATTAGTTTTCAAATATTTTATTGGCTCTCTGGCTGAGCACAAAAAGAACCAGAAGAGGCAGCAAAGCACTATTATCTGCCAACTTCTACATTCTGCAATTATGATTTACCATGCACCAATGGAAGGATGGGGGTGTGGTGCATGGTAATAAATCTATGGTTCTGAAGCTTTGAAACTCAGGCTCAGTCAATTCCAAGGGCCAACTTTCCCACCCAAACAGCAGTGTACATGGAAAGTAAGTAGGTCACAGAGAAGGCCATTTCCAGGTGAAAAAGGCAAATTATCTGCTAGGGAATATTTTAAAAAGGATTGAAAATAAAACCTCAACTCAGCTGGTTGAAGAGTAATGGAACAGAAAGAATACATGGACAATTCCTGCAATGAGGATGGCACATGTAAACAGAGGAATTCTCTGAAGATCTAGATTAAGTCCAGTGATTTTTTTTGTTGGGAGTGTTGTGTGGTTTCTGAGCTGTATGTCCATGTTCTAGCTACATTTTTTCCTGATGCATATGTGGTTGGCATCTTCCGAGTATCCGGAAACCACACAACACTCCAGTGATTCCAGCTGTGAAAGCCTTCGACAATACATTTTTGCTGCTGTTCATGAACCAGTTAGAGGTGAGATATGGCACAGCCAGGTTTACACATGAATGCAGGACTTAATTATGGGTACACATGTCTTGGACTGCTTTTTAAGAATCCTTAGTCCTGAAACTAAATGTTGGGAAAGGGGAAAAATGGCTAGAAACTGGAGAGAGCCTAGCTCACACTAAATGGGAGCAGATGTGCTTTCCACTTGTGCAGAGGATGCACTGGATCCAGGCCAACAGCCCAATGGCCGGGGGAGGAAGCCTGCCCACACACAAAATAGTCACTCACAACCATCCTACAACCAAGAACAGACGCTCTCCTGTTGTCTGGAGCTGCTGATCTTTCCATGTCAATGTTTTCTGTGAACGAAAGGCTGTTTTTTATAGCCTGTCAATTCAGCGGTTCTCCCCTAAGTGAACATAATGCTCTCTTTCTGACTCTTCTGAGCAGAAGACTACCAATTGTTGTTTAAGGAGAACAGATGGCAAATGTTTAAATAGATGTTGATGACTTTGGGAGGCTGGAGGGGGAGGTTGGTGTTATTTTTATGCCGATTTGTCAGTGTAGTGACTGAGCCAGCCATTCTGATGTCATGTCATCTAAGGAACACATTTTTGGCTTTCAAGACCACTTGGCTATTGGGCTATCTGCAAAAGCTATATTTTTCCTGGTCAAAGACCACAGTCTGATAGGGGAAACCACCAAGGCTCTGCAAGCCCACAGTGGGTAAAAATGAACTAACAGGCTTCTCTGGCGGCTTCTTGCCTTCGTATCCCACTTCCTCCCTGCCCAGTGAACTGCCCAATATTTATTGATTTGCATCACTGATATCCCAATTTTCTTCCGAGGACCTCAGGCTGGTATAGATGGTCTTCCTTCTTATTATCTTCATACCAAACCTGCAAAGTAAATTAGGCTAAGACAGGCTGTTTGATCCATGATCACTCAATTTCATTTGCATCTCAATTCCAAGGTAACTATCCACTCTAGAGTGCATTATACTAAACTTCAAACAGTGTCTCTTTTCTATTATCCTTGGGCTACTGTTCTAATGCACACACTACAGCATCCTTATTTTGTTGTCATCTGCACTAAATTATAACATTTAGCTGTAGTGATAACCCCCAATTGCTCTGCAGCTGGGAAAAGGTGGCAGAAGATTGTTTACGCCACAAGGCCCCCAGTTGCATTAACAAGTCACTGGGTCAAATTAATCCCTGAAGTAGCATGAGCAAAGAGAGCCAACAGACAGACATCAGGGCTAGATGTAGAATATTCCTAAAAGGAAAAGCAAACACTGTTGTGTGCTTAGTTCCTGTGACACTGAGGGAGGATTTGAAAAGATCTCTTTAGCCCACTGCAGCCTCAATGTCTTCAACTCCCCAAATTTATTTCCTGTCTTGGGCAACAGTCAATCTGGTTTAACAACACAGGGATTGGGAGGACATTACAAGCTTATCTCCTATGTGTTCTTGGCTTGAATTTGGACATAAAGAGGAGCAAGCGTCTGAATTCAACTGCTGAAATGGATATTACAATGAAAAGAGTATTTGTTCCCAGGTTGAAGAACAGTTTAAGGGAGAAACCTACTCAATTTCCTCGCAGCATTTTAAAATGTGTTATAATTATTCTGTATAAAAACATATTTTTTTGTACAAAACACCTATTATCTGCACAGAAAACACTTTCCCTGTGCATAAAATGTTTATATGCAGAATAAATAATTTCCAATATATCTGGACATTTGAATATAGGGAAAATACTGTAAGGCAATATCCATGTTTCCCTGCTGCAGGGAGAAATTACAGTAATTCTTATGTGCAAGGATGAAATAGCCAAGGATTCATGCCCCAGTATAAAGCTAAATGCAAATACAATAGATTTCAAACTTGTGTGTTTGGAAGGCTGGTGTCCATTGCAAGTTACACAGGCATGCTAAAAGATAAACATCAAAAAGTTCTGAGCTTGTTATTGAATTTCTGCAGCTATGGATTTCAAAGCCTGTCTTTCCCAATCCAGTGTTTTCAAGGCCTTAACTTTTGAGCAGATGCATACGCTATATTCACAGGGGATATGCCCCCGAAGCTTGTGTTGATATGTCAAACCGTGGACAATAGCGAATGCTATTGAAATGAAGGACTCCTGGCACAGGAGTATCAGAGTCCTGCTGGACTCAGAAAATGCCTACAGAGGATGTATTTTGCCATATGTGCATAAATGAAACTGTGGATATCAAGTGGGTATAGGAGTTGTACAATATTTTTTATGAAGAGGTACTGCTTTAGCTACCCAGGTCTCAAGAATGTTGAATTAAACTGATTTGACCATTCCCCCAAAGATCTCAGAAACAAACCAGGCCTTAATGCAGAACAATAAATTGTGATCCAGATACATGGGATCATTTCGAAACACCCAACTTGTCTCTATGTCAAAGGCGCTGTCCAAAGGAGCTCTCTGATTTAGAGGGTTACTGTTTATTTGGATACATTTGAATCTTCTATCTTAGTAGGGATGGATGGGATTCAGTTGATGGGCAGGATATAAAGATGCCAACCTTCTGCCCTCCCAAGCCCCCTCAAACCTAAAATCTACTAGGAAAATACCCTTCTCTTTGCAACTTCTCACAGATGCCTTCTATACTGCCATATACTGCAGTTAACTGCACTGAGGTGCATTATAATGGCCATGTAAGACATGGTATTTCAGTAAGTGCTCTTGAAAATTTTATTGTCTACATACAAAATATGAGCCACCTATTTTGCCCGGGATCATTATCATGGGTGATTTCTCATGGCTGAGTCTGATTGTCTTCCAATGGCAGTCTTGAAGGCAGGCCCATTAGTGACTATGAACTCTTATTCTGAATCCATAAGGTTCATTGCATTGAGGATATACATTTGAGGTGGAAGTATTTGCTTAATGCTCCTTTTTCCTCTTGGCATATTTCTCTCCTTTACTTTCCATTTGAGCATATTCAAATTTCCATAGCACTGTTGGTAACAGCAGAGGGCCAGAGCTTCCAAGTTCTATCTTGATGTGCATACCACATATTTTAAGCTGAGGCTCCACACAGCCATAGGGAAAGGTTTTCCTCTGACATTAAGTCCAGTCGTGTCCGACTCTGGGGGGTGGTGCTCATCTCCATTTCTAAGCCGAAGAGCCGGTGTTGTCTGTAGACACCTCCATGTGGCCACTGGCATAACTGCATGGAGCGCCATTAAAGTAGAGTCTCACTTATCCAACATTTGCTTATCCAACATTCTGGATTATCCAACGCATTTTTGTAGTCAATGTTTTCAATACACCGTGATATTTTGGTGCTAATTTCGTAAATACAGTAATTACTACATAGCATTACTGCGTATTGAACTACTTTTTCTGTCAAATTTGTTGTATAACATGATGTTTTGGTGCTTAATTTGTAAAACCATAACCTAATTTGGTGTTTAATAGGCTTCTCCTTAATCTCTCTTTATTATCCAACATATTCGCTTATCCAACGTTCTGCCAGCCCGTTTATGTTGGATAAGTGAGACTCTACTGTACCTTCACGCTGGAGCAGTACCTAGCGATCTCAGTTTGCATGTTTTTGAACTGCTAGGTTGGCAGAAGCTGTTGCTAATAACGGGAGCTCACCCGGCTCCCTGAATTCAAACCTGGCAACCTTTCGGTCAGCAAGTTCAGTAGCTCAGTGGTTTAACCCACAGCGCCATCGGGCAGTTTGTAGTTTGTGTTTCTTCATCCTATTCCCTATGTGGCCAGTGGTTCACTTGAAGTATGGTCAGGACCGGCCGGAGATAATTTAAAATATTAAGTGGGGGGGGGAAGCGCCCCCCCACCGGCGCCGCGGGAGGAGTGGCCATGTGCCGCAGGAGCCCCGCCTCCTGCGCCCTGGCCCCGCCTCCCATGCTGCGTGAGAGGCGGGGCCAGGGCACGCTGGGCGGGAGGCGGGGCACCGCCCTGACGGTGCCCCGCCTTCCGCCCAGTATGCCCTGGCCTGGCTGGCCTTGCCCAGCCGGCAGCGGCCATGTGGAGCTCGCTCGTCGCCGAACAGGCGAGTGGGCCCATGGTCCCCGCCAGGGCGGGGGAAGCCCGATGGCGCCCCCCGGGGACCTGCGCCCGAGGCGGCCGCCTCACGTGGCCTCCGTGGTGGGCCGGCCCTGCGTATGGTAATAACACTTTTCCTCTGGGTGGGTCTTTGTCTTTACTCTCATGGCTTGTTCTTGGTCTTGCATCTCTTCTGATGTCTGTGGTGGAGTCTCCATTGGCCTGTAGAGCCCAGTTTAGGTAGGTTTGTTGTGTGTTTTCCGGGCTGTATGTCCATGTTCCAGAAGTATTCTCTCCTGACGTTTCGCCCACATCTATGGCAGGCGTCCTCATAGGTTGTGAGATATTTACCAGTTTAGGTAGTTCGTCTTGGAGGAGGTGGGGCTGGCAGATTCCTTTTGCGTTGTTTGTCAAGGTAAAGTAAAATCCCTTCTTCCGCCCCACCATTAAAAGCAGGAACCTCCAGTGGCCTAGGGGATAAAAGCCTTGAGACTTGAAGGTTGGGTTGCTGACCTGAAGGCTGCCAGGTTCGAATCCCACCCGGGGAGAATCCCTCTATCAGCTCTAGCTCCATGCGGGGACCTGAGAGAAGCCTCCCACAAGGATGGTAAAAACATCAAAAACATCCGGGCGTCCCCTGGGCAACATCCTTACAGACGGCCAATTCTCTCACTCCAGAAGAGACTCAGGTTGCTCCTGACACGAAAACAAAACCTCATTAAAAGCACAGGCCCTCAGGCCTCAAACAGGAGCCTTTCCACCCGCACAGCCCTTGTTGCCTCCTTGGCGCCGCCATTTGACAGCCCCGGCACGAGCTCGAGCTCCCCCTGCCGGCCAGGGCAAAGATCTACGCATGCGCAGCTCATCCGGACTGTACCAATATGCGGCGGAGGGGGGGGGGGAGAATGGTGGCATACGCCGTCAACACCCTCTAATTTTAAAACTTTCTATATTGCCTTTATGGCACGGTTCGTCACCTCCCCACCGCCATTACTATTCCCCTCTGTTCTTTGTTATTTTCTCTTCACCGGAATGGTTCAACCCAACCGTCACTCACCTCAGTAGCCAGAAGATGTGAAGGAGGCGGAGGAGATAGGAGGGTCCTTTCTGCCCTTACGCTGCGTGCGGCGTGCTGACGCCACGGCGCTTCCAGCTGACTCCCCTGCGTGGCCACACCCCCCGGAAGTGATGCAGGGAGGCTGCGCTGGAGTGGGAGTCCTGGTTGCTGTGTGTGAGGCAGGCGCTGGTGTGGACGGATGGGGTGAGTGAATTGGACCGTCTCTCTTTCCGTCCACCTTTCTCCTCACAGAAGGAGCCCGAAGGAAGTTCGCTGAGGGGACTTGGAGGCCGTTCTGAGAGGCCCCTCTTTGCCCGGCTGAGGGGAACCGGGGCCCATAACCCTCTCATAAGCAGAGAAGATTCCAGTTTCCTCTCAGAAGGTGAGTTTCGAAGGAGTACCTAGCAGGGTTTTTCCCTTACAGCAGGAATGGGCCAAGTTGGGTCCTTCAGGTGTTTTGGACTTCAACTCCCAGCATTCCTCACAGCCTCAGGCCCCCGCTTAAGCGGCTGAGGGGGAAAAGGAAAGGGCCTGAGGCTGTGAGGAATGCTGGGAGTTGAAGTCCAAAACACCTGCAGGGCCCAACTTGGACTATGCCTGCCTTAGAGGGTGTGTTATTGGAGAAAGCTACCTTCCCTCTTCTCTATGGCCTTCTAGTGGGCGCTCTATTGCAACTCCCAGCTGGCATGACCAGGCTAGCCCACAACTTGGGCCCCTGAGAGGTTAAAGGGGGTTGCTTCATAGTCAGTTGTGTTGATGCTTCCTCACAAGGTGATACAACTCCAAGTAAGTGTGTGTGTGACTATAAACAGCCTTGTCAAACTGCAAGAAGCCTTGTGATAATGCAGCATGCCTCAGCGCCCAGTGGAGGGTCTTTCTTTGGTGGCTTTTAAACAGAGGCTGGATGGCCATCTGTTGGGGGTGCTTTGAATGTGCATTATGGGGTTGGACTGGATGGCCTTGGGGTCTCTTCCAACTTATAGGATTCTACGATTTGAAGATTTTTTTATCTTTCCTCTCTTGGCCCCCCTTCTCTTCATGATAAGTATCAAATGATCACTCAGAATCGAATTTGGGGTGCTATTGAAGCTAAGGGGCGTGCTTACTGCTGAGTCGGTCTATATGAGACTGAGACCTTTAATCTTTGATTTGAACTAGTGAGTGCCATCTCAACTGCCATGGTGCGTTTATACCAGACATGGGCAAACTTCGGCTCTCCAGGTGTTTTGGGTTTCAACGCCTACAATTCCTAACTGCTGTTAGGAATTATGACAGTTGAAGTCCAAAACTCCTGGAGGGCCAGAGTTTACCCCTGCCTGGTTTAGAGCAGGCAAGTGCTCACCTAAAGTGCAACACTTTCTCAGATGTTCTGGGAATGTGAGTCAGGACTTCGTCTGGTTTTTATTTTCTGGGAGTTTCTTCTAAAACCAGGCATTAACAATCATCCAATGGGTGGAGATAGTTGTAACTTGATCTATTTCAATCCCATTGCTTTGTATGCCTGTAGTGTTTTGTCTTTAAAGTTTGTCCAAAATAGGTGTGGGCTCACTCTGTCTTTTGTCATCTCTCTGTTAGATGCATATTGGCATCTACGTTAATGCTTTTTGTTTTTGGAGTAATCTCTGCAAAAGTATACTGGAAGCATATAGGTCAGGCCTGAGAAATATTTGGCCACCCAGATGTTTTGGTGTCAAGTTCTCTTTGGCCCTTCTATAGCACGATTAATGTCATGAGATTGTAGAAACAGTAGTCCAAAATACCTGGAAGGCCAAGCCATTCCTCAGCCCAAATTAGCTTCTTTATCATGAGAAGTATCCCAGTTTATTAGGCTCTGGTACCAATACATGGTTATAAGGGTGGAGAGACAGCATTCTTCTGATTGAATACTTGGTGCTTTGTAATAAAAGGGATAATGGTAAAAATATGCTTTGTTTTGTTGCTCAAGTGAAATAAAGAGAAATAAAGAGTGGGATTTCCCTAACTGTTGAAAATGTTTCTTCCCTCCCTTCCCCCTTTTAATTGGCTGGGTAGGAAACGTGCCGACAAAATGCCACATTCCAGTGTGATTTGCTTTTCCAGTCATTATTCATATTCTCTTCCTATCTGAGGGGTGTGGAAGCAGCCTTTTCAAAAGCATAACGCCCTGCCCCCAAGGGAATTAGTGTTTATGTGAGTTCTGAGTTCAGAGGTGTGTGTTTCATGGAGTAATACTTTTCATTTTGAAAAAAAGTTCCACTTTTCTAATATCCTAAATATTTCCTTCATGCAGCATATTACTTTGTTTCTCAACTGCTGCCTTTCTAAATAATGTCATGGATAGGCAGATTCATGAAAGTGTAACCCATAGCAATTGTGATTTAAATGTAAGCTACATCTTTCTATTCTTTTTTTTTAAAAAAAACCCAGAAAATTCTATAAGTTTATTTGGAAGGATGGTCCTAACTCTCTTAACCTAAGAGAGTTAAGGCTTCTGTTATTAGGAAGTGCTGCTTGTTTTAAAAAGGCTGACTATGGTTTATTTAAAGTTGTATATATAGTGATGGTTGATTCAGAAACTTTAGTGCAAGTTAATCATTTTTGTCAAAGAAGGCTGCTTGTTCAATGAAAAATGGCAAGCAATTGTTGTGAGCATTGGTTAAGCAAACATTAACTGGAAGCTGCTTCCTTTTATGGCTTCCATTGAGAAGAATATTTGCACTCTTTGGGCAGTTCGACTCAAACAATTGATGCTGTCTCTTCCAGTATGGCTTTGGAGTTTAATGGGATACCTACCCTTTAAATTCTTTTAATGTCCGGTAGAACCGCAGTTTTATTCTAAATTTCCTGGGGGCTGTTTTCTTCAGTAGTTGCCCTGCTATACAGTATTAGTTGGGACTTCTACATACAAAGCTTAACACTTATTTCTTAAGGAAGGTCTTCAGATTCATCTTCCTTTAGACATTAGTGCCATGTTTCTCTGCACTTTCCAGCTGGCATTCCTTTTCCCAGTTGGCCTTTCATCTTGACTGCTCTTTCCCATCCCATGCTGGTTAGCCTTGGGGAGGGGGTTGATTTGAATGCTTGGCAATTTGTATCACACATTAAGGAGGGGCTGGGCTTCTTTGCAGATGTATCCGGAGCCAGAGGGTTGGAGTAACTTGCATATATTAACTGCACATAATTACCATAATTTGTAGGTCACTTTCACAGATGTGCCGGTGCCATGTTGCAACAGATACATGCATTGCACTCATATGATATTCTTGGTTTTGCCCTCCCCATCATTAGCAACACATATGAATGGGCTCTGGAAAGTATAAGGCTTTTAACATTCAAGTGAAGCCTTTCCAGCTCTGGAACTCAGTATGAACACCAAATCATACACAGCTGTCACTTTTACCCCCTTTTGTGATGGATTGGCTCTCTGTGTACTCTGTGGCATTGTCGAGTCCACAGTCTTAATAAGTGTTGATCTGAGGGGATTACAGCCTCAATGACATCTAGGCATCACTGCCCTGTGTTATTTTTCTTCTGCTTTGTCATGTAACTGACAGTGTGCAACCAGACACTGTGCCATAGGAACTCCCCATCCCTTTTGTTTGTATGCATATGTTTCTAATTTTTTAAAAAGCACAATGCACCTTCAGGTGTCTCCCTATAATTGAGTTATGGGCCAACTTGTTATTTTATAGTTTGCTCTGTCAAAAGCCAAAATATCCTAATGGCACCAGATCCTGTCTGATCTTGAAAGCTAAGCAGGGTCAGTCCTGGTTACTACTTGGATGGGTGACTGCAATTAATATGTAATGCTATAGGCTATATTTAAGGGATATAAAATCACCTTTGAGTGCTCCTTGCTTGAGAAAAACCTATACAATTATAGGGTTATCAGAAATTGACAGGCATACACATGTACACTCTGTTTAAAAATGACAGTTCTGAGTTCCTTACTCAACTGAAATAAGAACAAACTAAAATTTAAATATTTTTAACAGTAAAACATGGAAGCAATGCATAATAAGTAAACAAAAACAGCTTCAAAAGTTTAAAGTAGATTTAAAAGGCATGGGCATAATACTGAAGGAAAGGAAACAAAACAGTGAACTGCTTGAATTTCTGGGTACTCCACACAAAAATAATCTTGAGGTGCATGTAAGTTAGTGAGAGTGAGAAATAATGTCCCATGTCATAACATTACTGATTTGCTTGCCATAGTTTAAACCAGAGTGAGCCACCTCCTAACTCTTGTATGTGTTGGATTGCAGCTCCAGTCACCTCCGGTCAACAGTCAAATAGTATGGAAGTAGTAATCTCCAAGTTTTAGCAACCACCATGTTCAGTTTACCCATGAACTAAATAATTTTCTTGCATTTGCCTGCTATTTTTACTTTATCAAGTAAATCAGCAATCTATATCAACACTTACAGGGTGTTAGGATTTTGATATTAGAAGTCAGCAAGAAAGAAACACTTGCCCGGGAGGAATAGCATATGGCAGAGAGTATGTATATGCATCTTTCCACAGTTAGGTTGGTAACACTGGACTATCACCAATGACCTTTCCCAGATTTTTTAATTCTGATTAATCCAAATCTGTACACTTGCATATTTTAAAATGATCATTATGAACCTTTAGGTCCTGAATTGCGTGAATACTCAGCTGATCTGCAAAGGACTAGATCTAAACCAAGGAGCTTATGGTCTGTGTGTTGACTGAGGGAGAAAAAGCATCTTTGGGACAGCCTGTCAAAACACACTCGGTATGTATGCAGATTGGAACTTCTTATGTTGGATTTTTTTTGATAATCTCAGTTCTTCATGTCAGTAGATATGAATGGCAGTAGAAATAAATGGAGGAAAGCAGTGTTGTGATTTTAAACTCTGAAGAAGTAGTTTCCTAGTTCAGAAGTGTTAGCTCTTATCCTTAGCATTAGTGGATTAGCAGCTCTAGCTTTTGATCACTGTATTGGCTTATTGTTACATTGGGCATGTTTCCAGGATGTGTCTACTCTTAATGGCAGTTGAAAAGTTTTCTGGTTTTGTTTTTACAGTAGAGAAATTTTTACCTCAGTTATATACTTGATGATAATAACAGTAAGTGTTCTGTCTTTTCTCATGCTTCCCCACCCATCCCTATCTGTCACTGAAAAATGTTGATTTCTATGTCTTGAAAGTTACCTGTTAAGCAACCAAAGAGTTATACATAGTTCCCAAACAAAATGAGTTGCTTGTTATGGAAGTACAAAGAAAGTGAAGAAAATTTAGAAGGGGCTAGGAGAAATCAATGCTGATTTGTTATTATTAATAATAATAACTTTATTTATACCCCGCCACCATCCCCCTCAGGGACTCAGGGTGGCTTACAACAAGAATATAACAACAACATAGCATACAATACAATATAGGATTTGTCATCCTATATCCAATTGCTCATTCCAAGTAGATCAGTTGAATAAGTGGGATTTTTATACATGTTGATTTGCCATCCAGCAGATGAATGAATGAGTCTTCTCTAACTGGGACTCAAAATTGTATTTTGGCTTTCATATTAAGGCAGGGTTGTCAAACTCATTTTCGTTGAGAGCCACCTTAGCCTTATGGTTGCTTCAAGGGGCAACTGAATCTGTGGACACAGAGGGCCAACTGTAATTTGTCTACATAGTGGTTAGTACTCTTTACTTTTTACCCAGTTTGGGTCCCCAGATGTTATTGCACGACAATTTTCATCAGTTTTTATTATCTGCTAAGCAGATTGGAGCTCCCAGTGGCATAGCAGATTAAACCGCTGAGCTGCTGAACTGCATGAATTAGTCGTCCTTGCTCACTTCCAAAACGTAGCTACACCTATTCAGGGTTCTTTGTTCATCATTGAACAGAATCGTGTGGTCTTTAAAGATGCAACCTCTCTTGAATCTTTGTTTGGGGGAAAAGGTGGGCTATAAGTAAAGTTAATAATTTCAATAATATGCAATTGAAGGACTGGAATTATATAAACCCTGAGCAACAACTGTAAATGAGAACAGCACTTGGGAGAAGTTAATTAGAACAGCGTAGAAGCAGCAAGGGAAAAGAAAGGTGTAAATGGAACTAATTTTAATTAAAACTTGTGAAAATCAGATAGTATTCATAGCTGTGAAATTATGTTTTCTTAAAATTCTCAGGTTCCTATGCAGTTGGAGACCACTCTGGGCGAGGGAAAAGGTCTCGGTATCTCTGCCTAATGAAAATATCTTCTCCTCAGCTTAATTTCTGTTGGGTTTTCTGAGGAAAAGATTAAAATATATTATTATTATTATTATTATTATTATTATTATTATTATTATTGTTGTTGTTGTTACTACTACATCCCACTTTTATCTCAATTGGGGCTCAGGGTGGCTATGAATCCCATACTTTGGTTATAGTTTAGAAAAAAAATGCAATACAAAAATTTAAAAACAAATAATACAATGTGAATTAAGCTCCTTTCCTTCCATTTTGTGTATGAAAGCTACTGTCCCTTCAACACAAGTGATGCGACAATATCTTTCACCACACCTGAATGCAGCAAAGTAGTTTTGGTAAACTGCTTCTTAAATTGTGGCTCCCAATCCCAGATTGGGCCCCTTTAGCTCAATGTTGGGGTCCCAAAAAGTTTTCTGACTGTCACCTAGTGACTGTTGAAAGCATTTACATAAATGTAGTGTTTACAGGGGCTTCAGCTATACTTCAGGAAAAGGGAAATAAGCCTATTTAGCAAGCCTTGCAAATGCTAATTTATTATCAGTAAATGTTTGGTTTTATACCTGTTTTATATGCCTACATACCTGGGGTTCTCTTGACAAATTGGGTTCTGAATGGAAAGATTTAAGAAGCTCTAGCAGGGCGAGTTGCATGGCAGAGCTATCTTGATTCCTTGATTCCATTCTGAGGCCATTCAGACAATTCTCCCTTTTTGTAGTGTGATGGCTGAGGCACTTAGATAATCTAGGTTTGCATTGCTTTTTAAGGTGTAGAATCTCTTAGGTCTGGCTTTACATTCCTGCATCCTGGAGCATTTAAGGAAGACCTTTGCCTGTGGTTCTCAAGATGATGTTGGATGCCAGCTCCCTTCAGACCCAGCAACCAAGGTCGGGAATGATGGAGTCACCATCTGACTACATCTGAAAGACCACAAGTTCTGCAACCCAGTTTAAGATGTTGGAATGCAGCATAAACTCTGTTAAGATATTGCCACTCAGCTCTACATTCAAAACTGATGCTTTGTGGGTTTGGCAAATAGTTTAGACTGGCTAATGCCTCCACTCATCCATGGCCCCCGCCTCCTTTTCTTCCTTGTCCAGAAACAACATTCTCCTCCTTATATGAAATAAAAAAACCTGCTGCAAAACCACAACAACCCCTGGCAAGTTCACAGCAATAGTTTCACGATTTTTGCATGTTTAATATAAACAGCACTGTGCAAATTAGCTGTTTGAGTAACATTTTGAACAGGCTGGAATGACTTCGCTTTTTTCTCAAAGCAGGGGCTGGCATTTCCTTTGGAGAAATGGCATGCCTTGAGACAAAAATGAGCATTTGCCTCGTAGGGGCATGATATATGTCAGTGTCATTGCTTACAATAGAGATGCCATGATCCAAATGTGATAGAGTTCTCAGTGTCTCCCAAGTGTCTGGAGCAGTAGTTCCCAAACAGGGTTCTGTTGAGGGCCTTTCACTCCTGGAAGTCCTGATTTTTGGCCCTGCTAACTTGGTTTAAGGAAATGCAAGTCCTTTAGGTGGTGACGATACATGTTTGGAATCATTAATATATAACAGACTTATAGCCCATTCTGTTTTGTCTGGATTTGTGTTGGTGTCATATTCATGCATAAGTTTCCATAGCATGAGGATGGCATTCAGTCAGTTGTGCACTAGCCTGTTCACCTCATGTGTTATTAGTTTCTTCAGTTTGATTAACTGACATTGAAAAAGCAGGCTAAACAGTATCTTCATTACCGATTGGATGCCATTGAACATTCCCTATTATGCAATGGAGCAATAAGCAATCTTATCTGGAGTTATGCAATCAGTTGTGAAACTTCACCATTCACAAGAAGGATGGTGTAGTGCAATCTGCAGGGGTAAATGTATGCTACACAAAAGAGATGTAAGGTTTGAGCCTGTGTCTCCTATAGCTTCCCATTTTGTTTTCTCTGACCAAGGCCTGTGACTAGTGGTGAGTCATTAACAGTCAAGTAATGATAGCAGCTAGGAGATGTCTGGTTACATCAAGTAAGGCCTCTGAAACTCCCAATGAAGAGATTCCACATCGTCTTTCCATTGACAAGCTAAAACTTTTTTCTAAAAAAACAGCTGACTGCCGTGTACATTTGGATTTTAATTTTTAAAATCTGTATGTCACAATCTATATCTATATAGATCTATATCTATCTATAGATTGTATATGAGGCCCCTAGAACCACGAGAAATACAAAAAATCTACTTTTAATAACTCATTACCCCCCTTAAAAATCAAATTGCCCCCTTATGGGGCATGTGCCCCACATTGGGAACCAGGACAATAGCAGCTCAAAACAGTAATTATTCGTTTTGACTTGTATTTGCATTCATTTTCACCTGGGGGAGAGCCAAGAGCCGTGTTTGCTGTCTTGCAGAGGGGGACCACTGGTATTTAGGGAGCTTTGGGTCAGATGACGAAGGCGTAGGGGGAAAGACGGAACTGCCGCATGCTGTCTTGACAGCCAACAGTGTGGCTTCAAGCTCCATAGAAGTTCACATATATTTATAGAACTCCTAATGTCCAAGTCGCCTTGTCTTTGCTGGCTTGGTGGGAGTAACACTACAATCAGTTGAAGATTGTGAGCATTCTTCTTCAAGGGGAAGCCTACACAAAATTGTTTGGGAATGAGAGACTGAGAGAGAAGTGCTCAAGATCTCAGAAGCAAGATTTTCAAAAGAGGGGGTAGGTAAGAACATACATTTCAGCTCATTTTCTATTAGAATATGCCCAAATTTACAAAGTTCTAAAAAACTGGAAAGAGTGTGAGGTTTTAAAACCTAAATGTGGTGCTGAATTTGGATTGTTGTGTCTGTTTCCGAGGTACACCTCACCTTTAGCACTGTATGGCAGAGGCATTCCTTTCCCATAGCTGTACCTGTTCAGCTTGGTTGGAAAAGAAAGGGAAGAGATTTGCTTTATATTGTTTGTGAAGAATTTATCATATTCTCCAAACCTTTCTATCGTTCGATTGTATTCAGGAAACATTTTTTTTTTAAAAACTCTGCATATGAAAGGAAATGAAAGTGGAAGATCTTCTATGCCCAATTCTAATTGCCATTAACAATTCGATTCTATGATTTTTGAATTGGATTTAGAAAATACCTTTTATATTTTTTTTTACTGATGTTCTTGTATATATTATAACTAGCTGTGCCCAGCCACGCGTTGCTGTGGCTTAGTCAGGTGGTGTTGGTCACTCTACATTAGGTTATATTGATGCTGTGACCTCCACCTTCTTTATACTCACATTAGTAGTAGTATTTGAAGTTTGTTACCTTCTTCAATTTTTGTGTTGATTGATAATTGCTTGAGATCCCTGTTGTCTTTGGTTTGTTGTTAGTTGTAATGTCTGATTTTGCTGAGTGCGGTTTATATTTTTATTGTGGTACAATAGTCTTTTTTGTTTTGCCTGTGTAGGTGTTTATTATTATTGTTGTTGTAGTGGTCATGAAGGTTGGATAAGTTAGATGCTACTGTATTGTTTTTTGTAGGCCCAGTGTAGCACTGACTGGCCTCTCAGCCTCAGTGCCTGACTGTTTCTTGCCTGTGATGGTGTTGAGTCTTATTCTTGTTGTTGTTGTCATTGTTATTATTGTAATTGTTTTTTTGGAGGCCAAGTGTAAATGTAGGGATTGGGGAGGTGGATGAGTTGTGTTGTCAAATTTTGTATTTGTTATGGTCACAATGCGTTGTTGCGAGTTTTGTGGGTCCGGATTGTGGTTTTGTGGTGTGGTTGTGTTGTTACAACTGAGAGGCAAGGCTTTTGCATTGTTTTGCCAAGTTTTGTATTTCTGGGGCGTTTAGTTGTGTTATAGTCACGATGCGTTGTTGTGAGTTTTGTGGGTCCGGATTGTGGTTTTGTGGTGTAGTTGTGTTGTTACAACCGGGAGAAAAGGCTTTTGTGTTGTGTTGTCAAGTTTTGTATTTCTGGGGCGTTTAGTTGTGTGCCAAGTTTCGTATTTCTGGGGCGTTTAGTTGTGTTGTTATAGCCACGATGCATTGTTGTGAGTTTTGTGGGTTGGGATTGTGGTTTTGTGGTGTGGTTGTGTTGTTACAATCGGGAGACAAGGCTTTTGCGTTGTGTTGTCAAGTTTTATATTTCTGGGGCGTTTAGTTGTGTGCCAAGTTTCGTATTTCTGGGGCGTTTAGTTGTGTTGTTATAGTCACAATGCATTGTTGTGAGTTTTGTGGGTCCGGATTGTGGTTTTGTGGTGTGGTTGTGTTGTTACAACCTGGAGGGAAGGCTTTTGCGTTGTGTTGCCAAGTTTCGTATTTCTGGGGCGTTTAATTGTGTTGTTATAGTCACAATGCGTTGTTGTGAGTTTTGTGGGTCCTGTGTGGTTTTGTGGTGTGGTTGTGTTGTTACAACTGGGAGGCAAGGCTTTTGCATTGTGTTGCCAAGTTTTGTATTTCCGGGGCGTTTAGTTGTGTTGTTATCACATGATGCGTTGTTGTGAGTTTTGTGGGTCCGGATTGTGGTTTTGTGGTGTGGTTGTGTTGTTGTAACCTGGAGGCAAGCCTTTTGCATTGTGTTGCCAAATTTCGTATTTCTGGGATGTTTAGTTTTGTTGTTATAGTCACTGCGCAAACAACTTTATCATTTTATATATATAGATTTGTGTTTTAAATTTGTAAGGTGTTTTTAGTCTTTATATTGGGAAAAGAGTATGCTGTAAATTAATAATAATAATACAGTAGAGTCTCGCTTATCCAACATAAATGGGCCGGCAGAACGTTGGATAAGCGAACATGTTGGATAATAAAGAGAGATTTAAAAAAAGCCTATTAAACATCAAATTAGGTTATGATTTTACAAATTAAGCACCAAAACATTATGTTATACAACAAATTTGATAGAAAAAGTAGTTCAATACGCAGTAATGTTATGTTGTTATTACTGTATTTACTAATTTAGCACCAAAATATCACGGTGTATTGAAAACATTGACTACAAAAATGCGTTGGATAATCCAGAATGTTGGATAAGCGAGAGTTGGATAAATGAGACTGTACTGTAATAATAATAATAATAGTAGTAGTAGTAGTAGTGCCTTTCCCCTTTGTTTTTGGAGGGAAGTAAAAGCAACCTGCAAAGATGTGGCCATCTACCTTCTCTATTGATGAACAGTTTATGGGAGTGTTGTGTGTATTACTCATGGTGCACTTAATGATATGTGGTGGCACACTGCACCTGAGCTCACACTTTGGTGTTTGTCCCTATACCAAAAAACTGTCTTCCTTTGGGATAAAGCCATGTCATTTTAAAAAAGTTTAAGTTTGGTTTCTGATCACAGTGGACCTCAAACCGTCATATTGTGATCTGGAATGAATTGTATAGTGTGGTGGAGATAATGATGCTCCTGGCAAGTCTTGTACATGCCACAGTGTGCAAGCTGAGAGAAAGGCTTCCTGAGGGCCTTAGAGTGAGTGTGTACATATGCATGTCTAATGCACATAGATGTAAATGCAATCCTCATGATATCTAGAAATTGGTGCTGACACAGATAGGCAGTTGACCTCTGCTCACAAGTGGTGTTGCAGGTGTTGCGCACAGCTCTGGTTGGGAAGAGTTCACTGTCTTGTCCCTTTGCTTCACCAGGTGTGTATCTCTTTCTATCAAATGTATTCATTTCCATCTTCATCCTTCTATGCTATCTAGGTGTAGTGTTCTGTGAAAACCCAAACATTGTGATGTGGCTGAATCTGTGTAAATCTGCTTATGCAAAACCTATGGGGATATGCATAATTTATTCAGAGCCTGGGATTTGGATTTCCACGGCGCACACTGGGGGCCAGCCTTAACACAATGGAAGCTGGGAAGGGGAGGAACAGTGGGAGAGACAAACTCCTTCACAGACGGGAGAAATCAGTGGAGTCACGCTCTGTCTGAGAAGGACCTTCATGGTACTACACATGAAAGGGAATTATTTAGCTCTTGCATTATAGTGACATAAGAGAAGTGATCCAGTAGTGTAGCTAATGCAGGAGAGGAATGGAATAATTATTGTTCTCTGGCTAGGTCTACATTTCAAAACAAAATATTTGAATAGATGATATAAAAGGTTGTATCCAGTATGTCATTTTCTTGCCTTTTTAATAAGCTGCAATGTCTTGTTGCCCACATTTTAAAAGTTTCAATAAATGAATTACTAAGTAGGTGTCCCTGATTTTAACCAGGCTGTCAGTTTATTTAAAAAGTATTTTTGATGCAGATAATTATGAAACTGCTAATCATGAAATCATCTGAGACCCCATATTGTTATGTGAGAGAAGATGATGAAAACATCTTCTAAAATGACACATGCTCCAGTGTACATATGATATGAACATGCAAAATATTCTTACTGGAAATATGCAGTGAAGATGCTTCCTCATGACAGCTCCCCTCATCATTCCCACAAAGATTCAACATAATGCTTGTGCAGCCATAACCACAATGTTGCAGAGGGGGAGGTCTTCCTGATGTTTTTTTCTGCTCCATTGCATTGTGTGATTATATAGAACTTGGGCTAAGAAATGGGTGATCCTCCAATTCTTTGGACTTTAAATCTCAGGTGATCCAACATGACCAATGGAAGTGAAGGGTAGTTGGTGCACCATCATGTTACATGAAAATATTGTAGATACACATGAAATACAGCAAAACCTGGAAAGTAGACAGAATTTCAGTTGTGAGCCATGGTGTTTTTACCAGCCCTTTTTAGAATGGCCTTTGCCAAGCAGGTGCTCTCCAGATGGGCTGAACTGCCGCCCTCATAACTTCACAGCAAGTATCTTCTTTTGGGATACTGCAACGAGGCTGCCTAGCAATTAATGTGTACTACATGAGTGAGCAAACGAAAAAGTAAGAAGACTGGGAACTATGTTTAGATTTCCCCTGTTTTTCTTTCTGGAATAACTGGAAACAGCAGGCTTTCGTCTATTTCACCAAGGGAACTGTGCCGGCAAGAAGATTGTGGTGGTGTTTTTGTTGACATTGGCAGAATGCAAAAAAGGGTTTGAAAGAGTCAATCTGATGTCTCTTTCCTTCTTCATTTGGAGGAGTCTTCTTTCCCATTTTTCACTTTGATCTTCCATCTGTTCTCAGCAGCTAAATTTGTTCTGTAATTAACATAGCTTGCAAGGGTGTTGAGCCCTCTTAGTAACAAATTCAGTTTCATTTTTATAGTGAGAGCTTAAAGCTCTTGTACGTGAATTCTTCCCTTTCCTCCCTCGTTGTCACGTACTTTTTAATGAATATAGTGGAACAGGTGTTTTCTCTTCAGAGGCTATACACAAAAAGAACAATCTTCAACATAATCACACTTATTTTTTTCTTTCCCTAAAGTGATAGTTTGATTCATTTCTTCATGTAGGAAATAATACATAAACATTAAGATCAACAGCAGCTGAAACAATTACAAACTAAATTACATATTATGACACACAGCCAATTTTTCCTTGGTATTGGTTCTTGGTTCCAGTTGGATTTCTTACATAAACATTAAGCTTAGAACTAGCTGTATCTCCAAATAATGAGTACATTTCCATGGGTATCTAAATGTTGTTGGATTATGATACCTAATATTCCTTACTGTTGACTGCAGCTACATTTGCAGGGTCACAGGGTCTCCTTTCTTGCTGAAGAAAGCAGGATTTTTGAGATTTGGAAGATACCACCAGTTCAACTCCCTGCCATGCAAGAAGATACAATCAAAGTCCTCCTGACAGATGGCCATCCAGCCTCTGCTTAAAAACCTCCAGGGAAGAAGACACCACCACACTTCGAGGCTACATATTTTACTCCTAAACAGCTCTTAACATCAGGAAACCCTTCCTAATAGTGCATCATTCAAGGCTCAGAATAGGCAAGTGAACTTACTGGAGCAAATCAAAACTAAACCATCAAGCTGTTTACTGAATACTTGAATTATCAGGGTAGGCTTTCCGTGCAGTTGCCAAGAGAAAAATGAAAAACACCTTTCTCTGAATAGAATCAGAGTTGGAAAGGGCCTCATGGGCCATGGAGTGCCACCCTCTGCTCAGTGCAGGATCTCCATCAAAAGCATCCCCAGCAGGGAGCTGACCAGCCTCTTTTTGAAGACATCCTGAGAAGGAGACCTCCCCTCCAGGCAATTGGTTCCATTACTAAATGGTTTTTCCTGTTGTTATGTTGCTTCTAATGTTGAATTTGAAGTGTCCTTTCTTGTAACTTAAAACTCTTAGAACTAGTCTTATTCTCGAGGGTAAGCAGAAAACAGGCTTTCTTGTCCTTTTTGTGACAGTCCTTGAGGCATTTAAAGAGTGGAAACATGTGGCCATTGAGCCTTCTCTTTACCAAGCTAAACAAGCCTAGTTCCTTCAACCTTTCCTCATGTGTTCCAATCTCTACACCTCTTATCATCCTTGTTGCCCTTCCCTAAGCCTGCTGCAACTTGTTTATATCCTTTTCAAAATATGATTTCCAGAACTGAACACAAATTGGCACAGAATCTAGTGGGATTATCACTTCCTTCTGCTCGGAAACGTACACTTTTAGCCTTGGGGAGAGGAGGGTAGGAAATAAAAAGGTATTGTTATTATGAATGCAATTTAAAATAGCATCTAGCTTATTTTGCTGCAAGATCATGCTGCTGGCTTATATTCAGCTCACAAGCAACAATAACCCCAAGGTCCGTTTTGGATGCACAGCATGTTGTATTACTGCTGAGCCAGGTGCCCACCTGTATACTGTATTTGTGAATCTTCTGCAGTGGTTGCAACTGGATCTGCAGAGCAGCTTTAAACACTGTCATTCCTTTAGTCTGCAAAAATGGGAACTGGTGGTTCTCCTTTAAATCGTCCGTTGAAACTTGGGGAATCAGAGAGGCTTTAGTCTGGTTGTGGTTCCTCTTTTTTCTAGGACAGTTAAAGAGATGTACTGAAAGGACCACAGAATATATTTTCTAGTCCCTGGTCAGGTCTGTTGCTATTTCTGGATAAACATGATCAGGGCTACCTTACAGAATAATTTGTAACCCAACAGATTCCAAAATAGTCTGGGAGAGTTTGCTGTTGTCTGTTAATAGCAGATGTTCAAATTGCTGGCACCTGGTCCCCTGCAGCATGTTTACAGCCAGCCTTGGTAACCAAGAGAAAAGCACTTATTTGTCTTCTTTGGCAAGCAGGTTGGCTCAATTGCAAAACAGGTTGGAGGTGCGTAGAAAGCAGAGTCATCTCTGGGGCCTGCTGTTTTACATTATTCAGTTGAGATCGGCTGTAATCTCTAGCCGGTTGGACATTGATGGCATCATCATCAACATCATTTTGGGTCCTCATTAGAACTCCAGGCTGTATTTTATAAGTATTTCCTTTGTTTGTATGTTTCATAGAAGAGACCATGTAGGCCATCTAGTCCAGCTGTATCACACTAGATCTCTTGTCACTTGTAGCCATGATAAAAAAGAACTCAAGGCAACAATCTGTTGAATTCGCAATTTATAAGACCAGATGTTTGTTAAAATGCAATCAAAGCAAATAAACAGTTGTAAAGACTGATCAAATGCTTTCATATTCTCAGAAAATCTATTCATATAAGCCAGGCCAGTACAACCAGTGGCCTTCCAGATGTTTTGGATTTCAGATCCCAGAATTCCTGACCATTGGATACACTGGCTAGAGCTTCTGGGAGTTGGCGTTTCAAACACCTGGAGAGCCACAGGTTGTACAGGCTTGATATAAATGGTGCTCCAAAGCTAAAAGTGTAGGAAATATCCATATTTCTAACACAAGGGAGTTAAAACACCAAAAATCAAATCCGTGCCATGTATAGACATGAACAGGGAAAGTTTATTTTCGACTGCACCTACCAGAAGTTTTTTCACCTAGCACAACCAGTGGCTTGGGGATTCTGGGAGCTGTGATCCAAACAATCGACTTTTCTAAGTCTTGAGATGGAGGCATTTATGTGTAACTTTTATTGTATCATGAAAAATGTACTGTGATATGTTAATACGGTATAGTCCTTGCTTGTCTTGTTCTTGTGCATCAAACCCTGCATTTTTCGCAGCTGTATGACAAAGTTTATATTTGTAAAAGCAACTTTTGTGAAAAACACTAAACCAAGTTATAGTAGTTGTTGGATGGACTTTTAAAAATCAGAAGTAACTGAACATGTTTGCCTCTTTTTTGGTCATTAGGCAGTTTTGTACTTGCTCTGTGTGTGTCTGCAAGTCTGCAGAGACATTTTTGCACAAAGGATTGAAACCTTGATGAAAAGCAGAGCTTTCCTTGAGTTTTTCTTAGCCTGGAGGTGAGAACTCTTACAGTAAGAGCCAAGCAATTTCTCAGCCAGCCAGGCTTTTTCACCAAGGGAGATGTTTTGTGAGTATTCTTCACACCCTGGTTGAATGCAATCAAAGAATTGGACCACATGTATTTTAAAAGATTAATTACTCTGCTTTTCATAAATCCCAGACAGTATGAATATTCAGTGCAATGATAAATATTACATTCACTAAAAAGAAATAAGGAATTTAACAGTAGTTGAAATGGCACAGGCAAATTCTGAAAATGCCCTTTGTGGCCCAGGGGAAGAAAGATGACAAAGTCCTTTAAAGGCATTTAAAAGGCCTGGATGACAGCATCTGGGTGCAGATCCTCTGTGTGGAATATCTTGTCCATGAAAACGAACTTCTGTGGTTTGGCGTCTGAACCAAATGGCTATCCTTCATATATGTCTGGTAGGGATTGACATACAGGCGGAACTGTGTATTAACACAGCCTAACATGATTACTGTATTTTGCAGGAGAATCTTTACAAGTTGCTTTACAGCAACTGCTCATGCTTGTGACCCAGAGGCTCCTTGAATTTCCTAAGCCATTGTTCCTGTTTCCACACCACTTCCATGGAGAGACCTAGATGTTTGGAAGGAGAGTGGGACTAAATGGTGCAATGCCTTCCTGCGTTTTGGAGGATATTGCGTAAGTAAACTTTTTTTGTCTTCTTATATAGGATAAATTGAGGTATAGTGGGGGACTTTACTTTTTGTTTGACAACAGCTTCATTCTTGACTCATCACCATCATCATAGGTTATCGCTTGTGGCAAAGTATTATTATTTTCCAAATGTAGAGTTTCGGCAAGAATGGCAGACTATATACCCACTGTCCATGGCTAGGGGCTTCCAGATTTCACAGTCCTGCCCCTGTTGTCACTTGCTGATTGTCATAGGACTTCTGTTGGTTTTGGTTTTACTGGAAGATGCTTATGCATGAATTTGTTTTATGTGTGGGGATCAGTGCACAGCGACCAACACATAAACTTCACATAAAGAGGTTCTGATCCAGTGGCATGGATACCACGATGATTGGAGGCCTGTTACATGTTACAGCCTTCGCCTGCCTTCATAGCGATTGTAACATGCACCATGTTATCATCCATCCATCTGTTCTGTTGTTGAGGACTTCCTCGGACTGTTCTGTGTAATACATAAGACACGATACTGCTGTGTCTTGCTGGCTGCCTCCCTCCCACCCACTCAGTGGCCAGTGGAATGGCAGTTGAAGGTAGTGGGAGGGGCTCCCAACAACTGCTGGATGAGACAGGATGGAGATATGTCTTGCTGGCTGCCTCCCTCCCACTTTTCTCAACTATTGTCAGTGTCTGGGACTTGTGGGATTTGAAGGTCTGAACAACGACTGGAGGACCACAGGTCCTATTTCCCTGTTATCGACTGACCAAATCTTATTCCAAAGAGTGAGACTGACTGTTATTTCAAAATGTCTTCTTGAGTGAGTATACGTTACACATTATTGGGACAGGTGAATTATGGGGTGCTCAAAGATGATCTTCTTGATTTTCCTGGAATTCTCCGGGAAATATAATTGGTGGCTATGTTAGTTTGGAATTTTGGGAATTGTGATCCTAAGGTCCCTTTTATGGAGCTCTTCTGATGTGGGGTAAAGCATCTGCCTACATTGACAGTTGGTTTATCTGATCAGGTGGGATTTCCTGTGCCTTTTGCATGTTTGTCCCATTAACTTGAAATCTACAGAGTCTGTTTGGTTGATTGTGTTTCATTGGTTTCTAGTCTTTCAGTGTTATGATGCATAATTGTTTGATTTATTAGTAATTGCTTGCAACTTTGATTCATATTTTAGTTGTGTAAATTACTCCGCAGGGCACTTGCTGTTTGAGTGGTGTACAGACGTAACAAAATTATGTAATAAACCAACAAACCTGTCAGAGATCGAGTGTTGATTGATTGCTCTGATCTCTTGAATAAAAATTGCTTCCAGATCTTCACAATTGCTTAAGGACCTTGAGATTGTTTCCAGATTCCTCTCAGAGGGTTGTTCCACTTCTTTTCTGAATAATGATCTAGGTTGAAACACCGATTCTACTATGTTGTTTCTGTGACTCACACAAATGTGTAATCTATGCCTTCGAGCAGTGAATTGTTAGGAATAGTCTAGATATTTTACTATAGCTTTTTAGTGGTAACTGCACCCACGCTTAGTGCCACTATATAATGCCTTTCCATCTTAAACCTCCAGCATCTTTCCCCTGCTTTTGCAGCTGCACTGCTAGAAACGCTTTGCAATGACTATAGCCCTTTAACTTTTAGCTTGCCTAGATATGGATTTTCTTTGGCTCTGTTTTTGTCTTCTTGTTCTGTTTTAGGATGCCTTGGTCTTCCTTTGATTACGGCTTTATGTGAAAGTTTTTGTGGTTCAGCCTGTCTTTGGCTATTGCTTTCCTTAGGTGTTACTAACTGCAGGAGGGATTGAGCTACTCAGCTGGTCTCCTTCTTGCAGCGGAGCAGTCATATGACAGGCAAAGCACAGACCCAGCTAGCCTTTGCCCCTGCTCTGGGAATGAGGCAGATTGAGTAGCCATTAAGTCTTTGTAGATCCTCAGTGGGGGGTCTCCAGGTTAAGAATCACTGATTCTAATGGTTTCCAAAACTTGGGAGGGAGGTATGGAAAGGTTACAGCGTTGTTGCTTATTCTCTCACTTTGTTTGGCAGTTCTCTCAAGCATATTTTAGAAGAGTTTAGATTTCCGTTGTGAAATCCAAAATATGCAAGAGCAATCAAAGAGAGAGCATGGTGGCTAGAGCCAGAAGTTCTAACTTGGCAGTAGCTTGATACAACAGTGGTATCTTTTGTATGCTTTAGTATTGAAATGCATTTATAGCTTTTTAATAGCTTCTGAAGAGGAGGGAGCGAGAATAGTTTTGGTCACGGCAGTAGGCCTTGACAGATTCCTATGAATCAACTCCTTTGTAACCTGATGTTATGGAAGAAATTTTAGGAATTTCCTTTTATTCACTATATTGCTTTCTAGGTAGAGCTGAGAAACCTCAGCTCCAGGTAGGGCTTCCAGGTAAAATGATTTCCCCGCTGGTGGGCGGCACATAAACATGCATAGGATCCATATTGTCTCTATATGCATGGGGGTATAATCATGTCCCCCTCCCCAGTTCATGCAGAGGCATATTGATCTTGTGCCCATTTTCCTGGAAATGCATTAGGAGCATTCGACTTGGAAGTGCATTGGGGGCAGCACAGGGTGAATGTGGGTGTGTAGTCCAGGCAAACCCTGCCCTGTTATGCATCACGCAATGTGAACCACTTCCTTTTGGAGGATTTGGTGGGGAACAGCCTAGAATGGAAGAGCCAAGAGCCTGTGCTAAGCCTCTATGTAAACTGTCCAAACTGTTGCTTATGATAGCAATCAGGTGAAGGCCACTGCCTTGCATCTGGAATAGGGCTGAATGCATGAGGCCATTGACCCAGCAGCTTTAGCCAATGGAGAAAAATATTGGGACCTGCTTGAAAAATATGATGGACCTTGAACATTTCTCTCTAGAAATGTTCTAGGTCCTTCAGGACTACTTTATTGTAACTTCCAGAAGAAGTATACTACGGAATTGCCTGGAGGACTTAGAAAAATTCTCATGAAGGCATATTTTTGTTGGATGCAGGCACATGAAACTATGGGTGCCTGCTTTGCAGGTATGGGGTAGAACTGTAGTCATCATAAACAGCAGAAGAGTTCGACACATTCTCTTTGACTAATCCTTCTCCTAAACCTACTTTCTTCTCCCCGAACCCCTCTCCTAGATTGGTTGACTGCCACTGATGGCATGTTGAGGCCCACTGAGCAGCGGTGGAGTCGGTGTGTGACCGCAAGAGGCCTGCTCTGACAGCTGGGCACACAACAATATGGGCCAGTGCGTCACCAAGTGCAAGAATCCCTCATCGACCCTGGGCAGCAAAAATGGCGATCGAGAGTCAAGCAGCAAGACTCACGGCAAGCGCAGCACAATCCACAAGGAGGAGCACAGCACTGGCAGCGGGAAATCGTCTGGTGACATCCTGGTTAATGGGACTAAGAAGATGGAGGCAGCTGTAGAATCCAGTCAGCTTCCTTCTTCCTCCGGGGATTCCAAAAAAGAACCTGTTTCCGGCACGGAGGAGTCCTCTCTCCACAGGACCGAGGAATTATTTAGGAGATACAAAGATGAGCGAGAAGATGCCATATTAGAGGAAGGCATGGAGCGTTTTTGCAATGACCTCTGTGTTGATCCCACCGAATTCAAAGTGCTAGTCCTGGCGTGGAAATTCCAAGCAGCTACCATGTGCAAATTCACAAGGTTAGTAGTGTGTATACTATTTGGAGATTCTTGTTTGTTAGATGCACCTGTATCACTTTGGATATGGTGTATGTTTTTGAACCACGAGCTAAGAAAATTTAGAACAATAAACAAGGCGATGACCTTTCTCTCCAGTACAGAAGACATTTGTAGATTGCTTTTAATGTGTAGGAGGCATTCACAAGCAGTATGCCATTTCTACCAATAGAAATGATACTGTACACATCACCATCTTAGAATCCTACTGTTTTGTCTTGAATCCATTGCTCTAGCCAAGCTCACTCTGGAATGATGCAGATTTCCAAGAAGTCTGTGAAGTTGGACATTTCCCAAAATATTTCTCTTAGAAAAATGTTCTAATGTACTCAGTTGGGACCTGAATCTTCAAAGCTGCTTTTCCCAACATATGATAGAAAAATAAATGAAGTACACTTCAAGTGGTTTGAATATTATATTCAAGCAAATTTGAGGCTTTTCTCTGGTGAAAAAGAATGTTGCTGTCCTCTTCCCTTCTGCTGATCACAGTGGGGTATCTGTGAAATCTATTATCCACAGTCAGGGGTACTTGTGGGGTACTGGAGGGTGGGCAAGAAGGAGGAAGTGAGGAGGGCAGGCTGTTTATTTGACCCATCAGACAAGAGAAAGACAGGTGGAATGAGGAAGAATGCAAGAATGCATACCACCTTAATTTTAATGTTTTTAGTCTAATTTTTAAGAGTTTGAGTTTATTATGTTGTACATGTGTGCATGGTATTATGTTATGTTTATTTAATTTTCTGTTTATAAACTTTATTTAAGTCTGTTTACCCATTGTTTGACTTGTTACATGCTCTTTTTGGCATTGAATGATTGCCACTATGTTGTTCCCGCTAGAAACCGCCCTGAGTCCCCCCCGGGGAGATAGGGCAGGTTATAAATAAAGTATTTATTATTTTTTATTATTATATGAGAGAAATCAACAACTAAGAGAGGAGAGAAGATGCGGAGACTGTGATTGGAAAGAGAACTGGGCACGCTATCTTCCCCGCTCCATAACACTTGGAAATTGTATATACAGTAGAGTCTCACTTATCCAACACTCGCTTATCCAACGTTCTGAATTATCCAACACATTTTTGTAGTCAATGTTTTCAATACATTGAGATATTTTGGTGCTAAATTCGTAAATACAGTAATTACTAAATAGCATTACTGCGTATTGAACTACTTTTTCTGTCAAATTTGTTGTTAAACATGATGTTTTGGTGTTTAATTTGTAAAATCATAACCTAATTTGATGTGTAATAGGCTTTTTCTTAATCCCTCCTTATTATCCAACATATTCGTTTATCCAACGTTCTGCTGGCCCGTTTATGTTGGATAAGTGAGACTCTACTGTATTAGAATATAAGTAATTGTATTGGAATTGTAAACATTTTAAAGACTGATTCATGTTTTACATTTATGTCTTTTGCTTTACCTTTTACTGCAAAAAATAAGGACATTCAATATAACTAACATACGCTTTCTGGGGTGAGGGAAGTTAATTATGGCTTTGCCACTGTCCAACCTTCTTGGCGGTATTGAGTTCAGTTGCTAATGTTACAAAAATGCGTCTTCAAAAATAGGAATTGTTCTGTCCTGTGTTACCGGCAATGAGACATACTCAGACTCTCTTGGGATTTTTCTATTTTGCTTTAAAAATAAAAGCCAGCACCCCCCTTTTCTTTCTGACTGTATGCAGCCACAGTAGCGTTTGGGGAAAGGGGAGTGGACAGTTAATGTGCTTGCTGCTTATTTGAAAGACAATAGTGTAACTGGCCTCACTTTCTTTCTTTTAACAGGACAGAGTTCTTTGAGGGCTGCAAAGCAATAAATGCAGACAGCATTGATGGGATTTGTGCCCGGTTCCCCAGCCTCTTAAATGACGCCAAGCAAGAGGATAAGTTCAAGGATCTCTACCGTTTCACTTTCCAGTTTGGCCTGGACTCCGAGGAGGGGCAGAGGTCGCTGCATCGGGAAATAGCCATTGCTCTCTGGAGACTGGTCTTCACGCAGAACAAGCCCCCCATCTTGGACCAGTGGTTACACTTCTTGAACGAGAACCCCTCAGGGATCAAGGGAATCTCCCGGGACACGTGGAACATGTTCCTCAATTTTACTCAGGTCATTGGGCCGGACCTTAGCAATTACAGCGAGGACGAGGCTTGGCCCAGTCTCTTTGACACCTTTGTGGAGTGGGAAATGGAGCAGCGGAGGAAGGAAGGCGACACCAAATGCGCGGCAGCTTCACAGACAGCGAATCTGTTTGCGGACCACTGTCCTTAGCGCCCTTTGAACTCAACAGCGACCTGCTGCGACCTGTTAATCTTTCATGACCTGTAAGCTCTGGACTCCTCTGGAATTTACAGACGCTCCAGATTTTTCTACTTTCCACCTTTCTCTGCCTTGTATTTTGAAAGGGCTCTAAAATGCTGTATCCATATTTTAGGCACTTTCTTTCAAATTTGGGGTTATTCCTGTTTCTTCTTTTCCTGAAATGTTTGACCCTGGCTGCAAGTTCAATGATTTTTGTTTTTCTAAAAAATGATTTGAGATTTGGTATCATCATTACGTCTTGATGTTGGTTACACAACCTTTTTTTTAAAAGAAAGAATTTGTCTTTGGTTAAATTAACATTGCTAAATTATCCAGTGCCAGATTGAAATTCTGCAAAGTTACATCTTTTTTTAAAAAAAGTTTTCAGGGCAGGTCTATACTGTGTGTAGTGCTGTTTACATTGTTGCATTTTTTTTTAAAGATTGTGATAATTTTAAAGTTTATACCATGAATGAATAACAGTGTTAACTGTTAACTACAAAATGCATTTAATTCCCAGGTAAAGAAGAATTTGAAAGCCAATGAAAGCAGCAGTGTTTTTTTGAGTGTATGTGTGGCATGGGCAGGTTTTTTAATAGATAAAAAACATTTTTATTTGAAATAATATACTGTACCTGCCAGTCTAAGATCCTTAATAACTTTTTTGATTTTATGGCAAAGTCACAGAAGCTGCAAGATTTGATTTGGGAAGGGGTGTTTTCTTTCCAGGACACTGGAATAGGACGCTCCCAAAGTTTGTTGTTTTCAACCCTCTTTTAAATAAGAAAACTACTGGCAAAGTGTTCAGTATTACTGGGTTGCTGTGAGCTTTCTGGGCTGTATGGTCAGATAAATTCTGGGCTGTATGTTCCAGATAAATTCTCTCCTGATGTTTCACCCACATTTATGGCACGCATCCTCAGAGGTTGTGAGATTTGTTGGAAACCAGGCAAGTGGGGCTTATATATCTGTGGAATGCCCAGGACAAACCTCACAATCTGGAAAAGGTTGCAGCCTGGGGACATATCTGTAGGCGTTGTTGCCATGTTATGGGGACCTACGGCTGTTGTGTTGTGACTGCGACGTGGGGAACATGCAAGCCTTTAGTGTTGGAGAAGAACCCCGAAGAGAAGCCTCTTGTCCATGGCATTCTTTCTTTCTCCTGAAGGAATTTCCAAGGGTCCCCCTGAATAGGATCAATTGGGTTGTTTTGTCAGGACAAAGTCATCTGAATCGCTAGTAAAACCTGAATCCAGTTGAAAATACTTGAAACACATCCCTTTACACCTGCCCTTTTCAATGCTACCAGAGGTGCTGTTTTGTAAGTGTGGCTTTGTGTTTGAAGGGCCCCTGCTCTTGAATCCAGATAGGAAATCCTTTATTGTTACAACTACATGTGCGTTTTGTTTAACTTCATCTGTTGATTTTAATTACAGAGGAAGTTTCGTGCCTAAAAGGCGGGGGAGTCTCCTGTTTTAGTGTGGCGAAACCAGCCTCAGAGGCGCTGAACCCCCTCCAGCTTCATCTTGCCACATATTTAACCGCCTGCTTGAAGGTTTGGCCCAGAGGCAAACAAGCCTTGGTTATTAAACACATGATGAACGACAGTAATTCGGTGTTTGGGGCTCTTTGTGTAGAGAAGTGCTAGCAAGCCATGTTGGCAGTGGGTCCAGATCAATGGGAAGGGAAAGTGGCCTTTTAGCTGGCAGTCTGAACTGATCATCCCACTTGAACATGGCAGGAAGATAGCATTTTGAGTTTTATTTCAGAACATAGCAGCAAGGAGACTATTGCAAACTTCACAGAATCCAGTTTATCCACAGATTGTATACAAAACCATAATTTTGGCTCCCAAACTTGCCCTTGATTTATACAATATGTATTTACCATTGATTCAGTAAGTCAACTCAGAACCTATAAATGCATTTGGGACACTGTTTGAGTGCCAACATAGCTTGGTCCAAAGTGCCATCTTAAATGTCCCAATTCCAATAGGTTGTGACAAGCTTCCTTGTGGCAAGTCATTGTATATGTGATGGCCAACTTTTACATAAGTATCTTCCTTGAAGAGAGAGAAGAAAAAAACAGCAAAAAGAGGTGGTTGTGGGGAGAGGAATCTAGCAGTACCATTACAACTTAACTGATCTATGTTGGCGTAAGCTTTCCTGGATAGCAATCCACTTTTTCAGATGCCCTGAAGAGAATGTCCTTAAGGGGGAAATTAGCTCAGCCTGCCCTGCCAAAGCATCTACGTTAAAAAGAGAGAAAAGGAAACAGCACCACACATTTTGTTGCATTCACTTCATATTAGTCTGTGGCTTCCATTTCTTAATACATAAATTCAGCTTCCAGAGCTTGCCGTTGCCATCCGTCCCAGTTTCTTTTATAAACAAGATTAATGTCTTCAACGTTGTCCAAAACAAAAGCCTAATTGAGGCCGGGGGGGGGGGGGGGGGGCATGCCAACTTAGCCTTGGAGCGTATCTCTTTCCGTCTCGCTCTTTTGGCTGCCGCCTTTGCACATGTCCAGGGCTGGGTGCGCCTCGGGCTGTGACCAGACAGGGAGCCTGGTTGAGCAACTCTTCTTCCAAATGCACAACAGTTGTTCTTTTCTTTGGTATGATATAGCCTTCCCTTTGCCCTGCTGCTCCTCCACTTCTAAAACCTCAGACTTTGGGAAATAAATAACACTTGTGGAATTTGTGGAGCAATAAGAAAGAAGCAGGGATCTTCCTTGAATTGTGGAAGAAAATGGTTGCCTTGATGGGAATGCATTACTCCAGGTGTAATGTCAGGCCAACTTCATATCACATCTAGTTTCATGGCTGAATGGGAAGCTGGATTTAGGTCCTTCTTATTTTGAACTGAGACCCAGAATCACAGAATGGAAGGCATGACAAGCGTCATTTAGTCCAACCCTATTCTACTTAAAGACTTCAAAAGATAGGAATCCACCATTCTCAGAGGCAATTTGTTAAGCAGTTCTTACAAAAACCTCTCTTGTCTTTCATTGGTATGACCAATGGGTGTGAAAAATCCTTGCCTTCAATTTTGTTGAATTCACTGGAGCCTTTTTTTTTTTACTGTGAGGATATTTGGTCCTCAGCCGCTCTGAGTCACCTCAGGGAGATAGGACGGGATATAAATAAAGTATTATTATTATTACTGAATTTTATCTTGCAGAATCCTTAGATAACTATGTCATTCAAGGGATTTCGGCAGGAAGAGCTTGTGATATCATTGGATACAAGGGAGTCAGTCCTCAACTGGTGTTCTATCTACCAAACTGCTAAATGTACCTGAATGCTGCTGAACACAACATGTTGGTCAGTTTTAAAAAGAATGGAGAATGTTGTGGTTTTGACCCCTTTCAAAACTTCCCAACAGTATTTGGCTCTAAACACACTTAGGAAAGAATCCTTTACGGGGTTGACCACTGGATTGATATTTTTAAATGGTTTAATATCTTCATATAATTAAAAATATTTGAAACATGATAGGGTTTCACAAAACTTGCCATGTTTTTCCAAGTGTCAGCACCAGGCACAAGAGCTAAGAAGTGGATTTTCTTCTTTGATGCCCAGCAGGGCAAAGCCCGGGTGAGATTCAGAAGGCCTGGAGGGAAAGAAATAAACATATGCATAACTTTTCTTCAAAGGATATGCCAGTTGTGAAGATTCTGATGGTGAAAGAAAGAAATGAGTGTGCCTTATAATCAAGTTACGCTGAACTACTGAATGCCACAGGGTTCCACCACTACTTAGTTCCTTCATCTGAAATATAGGCTACTGCAACTGTAGGCAGGATTAATCCAAGCAGTGACATCGGTCACCATGTTTCCATCTGCACCAACTACGCATGGATAAGTGCAAACAGGACAGACTAGTTAAGAGTTAAAATTAACCTTCATCCCCACTATTAATCTATATGAGTGCAATGGATGTACTGGCATGATTTCAGTTGCTAAAAGAGAACTGGAAAACCCAGACTGCAATAATTTTTGCTTGTAACCTCTGGCTTTTTTGTAGCAAAAGAACTACGTACTTGGAAGCAACGTGCCCTCAACGCCTTCAGATCAAAGGATGGAAGCGAAGGCAATTAGAAAGGCCTGCCGTGCCTTACCCCTTGCGCCCAGGTTTCCCCCATGGCTGGTGAAGCGAATGCAGTGGCTGCATGCGGAGTTTACGCAAAACAGGAGAGAAGACCTTCAGCAACTGCTACGGCCTGTTAAAAGGATTATGGCACGCACACGAAGGTGCAGCCACAGACTCTTTAAACGCACATGGCATGCGCCGGAGAACAATAACCAAGCCAGTCTAGTCTCTGGGGTCCTCTTCTCCCCCCTTTAAGCCCTTGAAAAATAAAAGGAGGCCTGGAGCCACATATCCCTTGCATCGAGAAGATACAGAAAAGCCGTAAAGCTTCTCACAATACCATTGAGCGGATTGTCTGCAGCTGTAAGTGTGAGTTAAGAGCAGCTCCGGAGATGCCAGACAGCTCAACTGATATGAACGCGATCGTATTTGAGGGCTTAATGCAGGCAATGTAGGAAGATTCTATGTTGCCCATTAGAAGGAAAAAGTATCAGGGCAAGAAATGTGGGATCCCTTTGACCCCTCTTTCTGCAGCTTACACTAAAAAGGGGTGTTTGAAGCTTCCTGTTTATACCTCCCCCTTTCACTTTTTGTTACTCCTATGGGGTAAAGTTTAGGGCTTTTCTTACTATGTAAGACCATGTATTAGGAATTTAAAACATGTGGACAAAGGGATACAGAGATCGTCAGCTCAAAACGCAGCTAGGGTCATAGGACAAAAATGGCAATTCTTTTCAGAAACCTTAATGGTTCTGAATGTTTAGTGGACAAGCAGAAGGCTTCCTGCACAATTCCTACACACTTCTTTCTTCTAAGCAGAGTCTCTAATGGTGGCCTTATTGATGTATGAATGCGTTGGACCCTCTCCTGCTCCATTAGCAATCAATTCCTGATCAATACTGGAAAAGCTTTTATCTGTTTCCGTCAACTGGATGTTGCCATGACCTTTCCTGAGAGAGCGACATGTCAAATGGGGCCAAGGTTCATGCTGACCCCATCTGATATGTCCATAAGCAGACTCACTTGATAGCCCAACAGCCCAGTTTGCTTCCTGTTTGCAATTTCACAAGGCAGACAACCAGCATCTTTATTATTATATTTTACCTGTTTGAGCCCGGCAATAGAACGATGCAGAGTGTGTGATTTGGCAAGTGCTGGAAAAACTTTTTGATTTTGCGATCCAATGCTTTCATTTGTTTTTGAACTTCTTGCTCCTGTGTGGGTATAACACAAAGACAAATCAGGAGGGAAAAAGCAATCTAGAATACAGTCTGAAGCATTGGAGATACAGCAACCTCACTGGCCTTTAGACATCAATATGAAACAATTTTGGGCTACAATTCCCCAAATTCTTAATGAGGCCATGTTGGTTTCTGAGAGCTGGAACCTGAAATGGATCAAAGATATTCCAGATGATCCAGTGTTCTACTTCTTAAACTGTGGGTCCTTTAGTTCAATGTTGCAAAAGGGACACAGAAAGAACTTCTTCGAAGACAAATACAGTCTGGCATCCCCTGGGCGACATTTCTTATAAACGGCTAATCTTTCCAACCCAAAAGCATTTCATTATGTACATTTTGACACATAATGATGATGATGATGATGATGTTGCCAAAAAAACTGGAAAAGGAACCTAGACATTTACTGTATGGTACATGAATTGGTTAACAAAAATGTGTAGTTTTTACAGCAGACTTTGCAGAAAATGCTTCAGCTGTACTTCATAACAAATCAGGCTGATTTTCCTTTTTATTAGTAAATATTAGATTTTTATTCCTGCAGTCTGGGAAACTTCCTTGGGTGGAAAAGTGTGGGAAAAGTGTAAGAAACCCTGATGTAGTGAACTACAGAGGGATAGGGGATGCCCGTCATAAACCTCACCAGGGCAAAGGGCGGCTCCACTTCCTGCAGACAAGCCTCAGGGTGTGACGATGGTTCTGCCAACTGGCTGCCCTCTGCACTGATCTTCGATGCCCACTGATGCAAGTGGGGAGGGGTCAGGGCCCACCGGCCCCGGAGGTCACTGCCTTGGGCCCCGTGCTCCTCTATGGCTGTTAGCGCATTGGCAGCACTTTGTGGCGTCTTGAATTCTAAGGAGGAACAAAACAAACAAATGGCTTGCAAACTGCTTCCTCCACAGCATTCAAACAAAAAGCAAAACTAGCCTTCTGATCAGAAACAGTGCTTCACTTCTTGCTTCATGTTCTTGTTTGTGCCCACAGGATTTACAAAGTGTTACTGCTTTTGTGTTTGGCTTTCCTTGCATTTTGCACCTCTTGCTCATGCTGTACTTACTCAGAAAACAGTAATTTCGACTTCTGCCTGTCCTGGGATCCCTTGGCAGAAAAACAGAAGCTAAGTCTTTCAAATATCCCAACTCTTGCTGCAGATCTGCCTCCCGCTGAGTCTTCCTCAGTCCTGCCAAGTAAATGACACCTTCATTGTCGGAATCTTTTTCCAGCTCTTTCAGAAGCATCTCACAATCCAAGGTGCTCTCTGTGATGGGTCTCTGAACCTGGAGGCATCAAGCAGAAACAGTCCACTTCCAGGCATCTACATACAGAGCAGCTTTCTCAGAGTCCATCCCATCAGAGGTTGAGAGGGAAGCTACAAGTTCCAACAGGACACTTGCAGATTGGAAAGCAGGACACGAAGTCCCTGGGAGGCACTGAAAAGAGGAGGATGTACAGGTTTACCTCCGTTCATGAAGCAGACATTACTTTTTAAATAGAAAATGAATACCAGAGGCAGAAATAGCATGGAAGGGGCATGAATAAGAAGAGAAAGTCAACATGTTTCAGTGAATGTCTTATTCAAAGTGAAGACAGGCACATGTGAAATGAAATACCCAGGTCAAGTAAGTGTTGGATATGTAAACAACATTAATTTTTAAAATTCTAGAGTCTTACCTTGACTAGAGAGCCACCAATTTCTTCCCCATTTAGTCTCTCCACAGCAAGCTGAGCAGCTTCTTGGACTTCATACTGGATACAGATATGTGGCTTTGGAAAAAAAAAAGGTTGCTTTGTTCAGGAAATTGTAGTCCCAAAAGTAACTTTTCTATGTTCTGGGGAAGGCAGCAATACAATGCTCTGAAGCTCAAAATGAAGGAAGAAAATAGAAAGATGCTGAGGGTCTTGCAGAGTTTACTTTTGTCCAGCTGTTTACCTCCGATGTGTCTGGAACGATCCTTATTGACTGAATGTGGCCGTACTTCTTAAAGATTTTCTTCAAAGGCTTCAGACATATGTCTTTACCAAATGGGCCTGCATAGATTGTCAGCAGGTTGGCCAGCTTGGTCCGCATCTAAGGAAGGAAATACAGAGGGTGGAAGAGGGAAGCTTTTTGTTGTGGCTGCTTTTTAAAAACCAACCAAGCAACTCATCCCATTGGGCCCCAGAAATCCTTTCTGGCCTTCAGTGAATCACCTAGAGATCTACTTGGAGGTCCCAAACTATCTTCTATCCACCAGAAATATATGGTAGCATAGATGCTACCATATATTTCTCACATAATTGGAAGGGACTGTAAGGGTCATCTAGTCCAAACTCTGGCCATGCAAGATTACAGAAGTATAGAATAAGCATTCCTAATTTGGAAATCTGAAATGGTTGCCATCATATGCTTTCACTTGGAGAGAGACATGAGGTGGGAGAGAGATGTGAGAATCTATGAAACAGCAAGAAAATCCATAAAATGGCAGGAGTGATGGATACCCAAGATATTTCATTATGTATGTGCAAATATTCCAAATCTGAAAACAGATTTGAACAGATGACCAAGCATGCAGAAGGAAAACATACAGTAGTAATGGGAGGTTTCAGCTATTCTGATATTTGTTGGAAACAAACTTTGCTAAGAATATAAAGTCCAACCAATTCCCCACTTGCCTTTTAGATCAATTTTAGATCTGACCCTGGCCAACACAGTTTACCTTTGAACTTACTTTTGCAACGAGGTCAGATGTATCCTGCCTTGAACCCAGACCAAACTGAATCACACTGAAGGAGGATGTGGGAACCTCTTCCAGGGCTCTCTGGAGAATCTAACAACATTAAACAAGAGACATCCAAGCTCAGGTATTGCTGTATCCTTCAACTGAACATCAGGATCCTTGGAAAACTAGAGTCAACATGGGGTTGTAAGGAGGCTTGGAACAACAACTAGGTCGAAATCCAGAAGCCAGTGATGCAGATACACTGGATTTTCTCCTTGACCTGGAAGATTTTTGAAGGCTTTGAGATCAGGAAGAAGCAATGGACAGCCAGGGAAGGAAGAGTCATTGTAGAGCTAAAGATAAGTTTTACTGTGCAAAGCCTTCACATACAGGCGTCTTTCTGGAAGATTTACTGATGGTTTGGTTCAGGACATGGGGCCAAATGTTGTCCACACCCATGGAGCACAGGTCGGGAACCACTGCCCTAGAGTTGCCCTCCCCTTCCAAATACCTCCAGGGAAACTGGCCTCTGGTCCCTGTGCAGCTCCTCACTCCCCGCCTGGATGGCTGTAGGGCAGTGGGAGGCAGCTTTGTGCCATCCTACTATTTGGGGCTGCAGCTCCCACCAGTACCATGAGGGTCAGGGGTTGACTCTCAGGGGCACTGCAAGTATTTACTTCCCTAAATGAGCTCTTTGTGATTTCTTTAAGTGCCAAGGCTGTGTGCCTCTCAGGTTCCTCAGGATAGGAAAATCATGAAGCCTTGGAGGGATGTATGAAACTCACTTGTTTATTTTGAGGCCCTGTTTGAGTCTGACCGTTGTTGGAAGCTGCTTCAGCCCATCCTCCAAGAAGCAATGTTTTCTGACCAACAGAATGCAAAATGTCAAGAAGGCTAGAAACAAAAAGGAAAGTGGAAGCACTTTGAAAAAGAACTAAACCCAATGCTGTATTTAACACTGATTGTGTTGGCAAATACATTCTGTAGCTAGAAGATAGGTTTTTATATGGGACATCTTATTTGCAGAGCATTTTTCCATAGACTCTGCCAGGATGTTTCAGAGCTTGGGGAGGTGTTATATAGAAAGACATTGCAGGAGGTTTGGATAATAAGCCTTTTGCCCACAAGAACTCAGAATTACAAAGACTTTTTACCTTTGGGTGGGTTTCTGGGCCCCATTTTGGGGGTTTGGCAAGGCACAGCTCAGCTTCTCTCCTATCTTCCTTGTCTCAAGCAACTGGGCTTCCAGGTTCATCTCGGCTACCTGCCAGGAAATCAATAGATGTTACCAGAACATTCTTCTCTCTGCATTCAATCAAGTTGCAGAGTCAGCATTCTGCTGGGAAAATGCTCAGGTTCCCTACAATTAGTACACGGAGACATGCTGCCCCAAACATCGGGAGTTAGCACAGAGCCATCTTAAGTGGTTATTGCAGTGTTTGGAAATGTTACTACAATGTTTTGAGCTTAAAAAACCCCATAATTGTAATTGAAATGTAGTCCCGGAATTGTAAAAGCCCTGGTGGCAGAAATTTTCTTGAAAGTGTAGCCTAAAAAAACTATTTTCCAAGTTCTGCCATAATGATCATAACCCTCCCTATACTGAACTATTCTATTTTTCCTCTGTGTCTCCACCTTCAAACTCTCTCTGCCCTGCCTCCATTGGGCCAAACTTTAGATTGTGAGCGTCATGAGGTAGAAGCTTGATATCAACTTGTCCCTCTGCAAACCTTCACTGGCTCTGCATAAACAGATAGATAGGTAAGGAAAAGGCCTATTTACTTTACATGTAAGACACGTAAAAAAAAGCAATGTCACATGCCTTTCTGGGTCCCTGATTAATGAAATACTGGGCCAATTCCAGCGCACACAGAGCATCTTCTGTTGGATCATGGCCTGTTCCATCCATGCGTTGAATGTCTTTCCTATAAAGGAGAGAAACAAAACACACAAAGGTCGGTCCTTGGTAGATGAACTTTGCAATATTTTTGTAGAATAGCATGGCGTGAAAAAAAATCCCCTGCCAATTGCAGGGATGACTTCCTTCTGTATTTTCAGTATTATCCAGACACAGTTGTGGGGGTTGTCATGATCCTAGTTCAGTAAGCATAGGATTGCAGATGTAATCACTTGGGAAAAACATTGCTCAGAAGAATTGCTTTCATGGCACGTTATTTCCAACTTCTTTTTATTTAAGTATTGATTTGGGTCACAAAATAATTTCAGAGAAAAAAACCAGTCTTACCCTAAAACAGCTTCTGCTAAGAATTTGAGCTTGAACTTTTTGTTCCGTTTCCTGGCAAAAAGAACAGAGGTGTCTATAACATTTGGATGCACCATCTGGAAGAGGTGAAAAGGACATTAGGAAAAGGTTTTTTTAAAAGGTATTTACTTGCAGGCTGTGATTTTAAGGCTGTAAACTGGTTTAGTCTAAGGGTCTTTCTTGGTTCCTTTAGGAATGGTGGTTGCAAAGATAACTCTTTTAACACTGGAAGGATGGGAGTAACTTCACCTAATTCCTAAAAAGTATTCTTGGTATTGGGTTGCTTTCTGGACTATATGGCCATGTTCCAGAGGCATTCTCTCCTGACACTTTGCCCACATCTATGGCAGGCATCCTCAGAGATTGTGAAGTCTGTTGGAAACTAGGCAAGTGGGATTTATATATCTGTGGAATGTCCAGGGTGGGAGAAAGAACTATTGTTTGTTTGAGGCAAGTGTGAATGCTGCAATTGATCACCTTGATTAGCATTGAATAGCCTTGCAGCTTCAAAGCTTGGCTGCTTCCTGCCTGGGGGAAACCACTCTAACAACCACCATGTCAGACTATACAGAGAAGCCAATGAAATCCACAAGCATGTGGACAATTTCAACAGAAAAGAGGAAACCATGAAAATGAACAAAATCTGGCTACTGGTACTTAAAAAAACTGTAAAATCAGGACAGTAAATAAAGAACAACACTCAAAAACAGGGGAATTCCAGACAAGAAACAATCTGGGTCAGCCAACACCTCCCGACAAAGGATTACACTAGGCAGGAATCAGACAAGCTTTGAAGCTGAAAGGCTATTCAAGCTAATCAAGGTGATTAATTGCAACATTCACACTTGCCTCAAACAGACAAGAGTTCTATCTCCCACCCTGGACATTCCACAGATATATAAATCCCACTTGACTAGTTTTTAACAGACCCCACAACCTCTGAGGATGGCTGTCATAGATGTGGGCAAAGCGTCAGGAGAGAATGCTTCTCGAACATGGCCACACAGCCGGGAAAACTCACAGCAACCCAGTGATTCCGGCCATGAAAGCCTTCGACAACATATTCTTGGTACATGTACAGCATCCAACCAGTCCAAATTATTTTGTCACAAGAAGGAGAAAATCCCACAATACCTCTTGGAGTAAAAATACAAATTAAATAACCATAAATTCACTATTCTTTTGAGACACCTCAGGTTTGCTGCATGAGGAGTGACCCCATTTTGCCAGATGGGAAGGCCAACATTTGTAGATCAAAAAAGCAGGATACCAATAATGAAAACAACAACAACAAGTGGAAACAATTAACAAGTGGTACCCAAGCCAAGCTCTAGTCATTCCATAATACTGCTTGAGTTTCATATACTTTTTTAAAAAACACTGCTGACTCTTAGTTTTGTTACGTGATGCTTCTAGTAATCCTTTATTGATTTATGGTTTGCATTTTATATTTTAAATGCTTTGCCCTCTGCCCAGATTTATTTGCTGCCCGGTAGTTTAAAAGTACAACCAATCAATAAACCTGACCTGCTGCCAACAAGGCAGGAAATGGAGAGCAAGAGAGCCCCTCTCTGAAGCCACAGCCCCACATTTCTATTTTGCTCCCGCTATCCTTTGGGTGAGAGGCTCAGTCCCTTGAGACAGAAGCGCCACTAAATGGATCAACTCACTTCTAGGGCTCGGAGGTCAAAATTCAAGGAGTGGCCCACTAAAACCGCATCAGCAGGGAGCAGATTCTTTAATTGGTTCTGGATGTCAGAGAGGGTCGTCACGACTGGGAGAAGCAGCTTCTCGGTGATGCCAGAGTAGCTTCAAAACAGAACAGATCATTCAGGGATTTCAGAAATCAAGTATTTTAAAGACTGGGTAATGCTAGCGAAGTCAGAACTGGCAGGAAGCAGACAGGCTTTGAATCTGCAAGGCCATTAAATGCTAATCAAGGTGATCAATTGTAACATTCACACTTGCCTCAAACAGACAAGAGTTCTTTCTCCCAACCTGGGATTTCCACAGATATATAAACACCACTTGACTAGTTTCCAACAGACCTCACAATTTCCGAGGATGCTTGCCCTAGATGTGGGCAAAGCGTCAGGAGAGAATGCTTCTGGAACATGGCCATACAGCCCAGGAAGCTCAGAGCAACCCAGTGATTCCGGCCATGAAAGCCTCCGATAACACATTTTGAGTATAGCATAAGACTTGCTATTTGTATAAAGTTTAAAGCCAGCAGGGAGTTTAAAACCCACTCACCCCTGTGTTATATGTTGATGGGCTCTAAGAACAGGAGAGCACATTTTGAGGGTATAAGCGCTCTTGAAACTCTTCTGAACTCAGGCATTGTCTGAGTGCTTTTTTTCAAAGAACACGTGTAGAAGTAAAATACCTGGTGAGATAATTTATTATTGGTAATTTGGGTTTGACGAGTTCATCCAAAATGCACTGGCCACTGGCATCCACCACTGAGATTCGCGTGAGTTCGGACCCCTTTTCAGTGAGACACTGAGGATGAAATGGTAGAAACAGAGAAAGGTTCAAGTGAGGAAATATCAAGCCGGGCATTTTTCACCAACCTCTCACCTGCAGCATCCAAGTATCTCATCCTATATGGTAGCAACAAATCTATATACATTGATCATGTGCACAGGGCTTGTTTTTATTCATCATTTATAGCATTTATAGCCAACTTTACAACTTGTAAGGCTCACAAAATGCCTTCTATTTTTTGAAAACATAGAGGATAAGACAAGCCCTGCTCCCATGCTTGCAATCTACACAAACCAAGGTGTGGCAAGCCTAAGAGAGAGGAGAGGAGAGATGGGAAATAAATAAAATAATAATGATGATGTAGAAAGTAATGTGAAAGCTTTTGTGTGACATCCCCCTTTTTAACGTACCATTTCGCAGTCCAGTCCGAAGAGGGGGCTGCTGTCTGTTACAGGACCCTTGCAGGGAGTGCGAACGAAACAGACACAGTCATCGTGCCCTGGAAGAGAAAAGAAAACATAGCGCGAGAGCCATTGTGGCTGAAGGGCTCAGAAACTCATTCCCTTGCCTGCAACATCCCACGGTTTACCAATCATCCTGAGCACTCTTTTTTCTACCCTAATTCAGAAAACACAGCATTTCATGCTCAAAACAAGAGTGTGAACTCTGGGCTAGAGCTGAGCTTTTCATTTCTTTGTTTCAACAGAGCTGTTACAGCCATTTTGTTAAAACTATTATCTATTATAAATAATACAGCAATGTGTCTTTCACCTCGGCAATGGAACCAACTGTCCATATAGATGATGGGATTTCCTTTCTCAGAATGTCTTCAAAATGTGTCTGGAGAGCTACCTGCTGGGGATGTTTAGTTGTAGAGACTACAGTGAGCAGGGAGTTGGACTTTGTCACTCCTGAGACCCCTTCAAACTATGATTGTATGATTCTGTAGTTTGTATTAAGCCTCGCTCTTAGCCTACTCTGATACAGATAATCAGAAAAGTCATATACTGCCCTTTGTACCCTTTGCAGCCTTTCCATTCACAAATCATGAGGATTTGCAGATTAATCTTCACCAACTATAAGGAAATCTACCTTCTATGGGGTAATTATGAAGACGCATCTCCTTCGGTGTTAAAATGTAATTGGAGAGCCCACGGCATTCATTTCCATATTTCTGAATCACAGGATCTTTCTCCAACTCTGAAATCCAAAAAGGAATTATTGTGAACATTTCTACTATATGTTGTTGAAGATTTTCATGGCTGGAATCACTGGGTTGCTGTGAGTTTTCCGGGCTGTATGGACATGTTCCAGAAGCATTCTCTCCTGGCATTTCGCCCACGTCATGGCAAGCATCCTCAGAGGTTGTGAAGGCGTCCAGAGAGAATGCTTTTGGAACATGGCCATACAGCCCGGAAAACTCGCAGCAACCCATTTCCACTATAGTTTTCTCCCAGAATCTTTTCTACCCATCATGGAAGAACTGAGAAGGATAAATGGAGAATAAAGGCAGGAAAACAATAGTTTGGAATACTTTCTTTTCACTACAGCTCTCCAAATTCCTCAGAGGACATAGCTACACTGAAAGGGGATTTGGAAATGGGAAAAAAGGAACTGTTAAATAAAAAGGAATGACTTCTTGATTCTTAGGGAAGCCTGTTATATATCTTCAGGAACACAAATGAAAAAGTCCTGCTTTTATTAGCAGATACTAATATGATATTATAATATGTTTTCAGGCATTCAAGGGTGCATAAATTATATTTAAAAACACACAATAAATATAATATTAATATTACCTAGGCTGCTGATTTGCCGATGGTTCTTTATACCTGCTCCACAAAGTCTTTCCATAAAATCACCTGATGCAGGTGGTAGCGAAAAATGCTATTAAAAGACACAGGACGCGTGTGTGACAGTTGAAGAAATATGGCAATACATATAATTAAAAATACAAAATAATCTTATGTGCAGACCCAACTAGAGCAATTATACTGAATCTTTGGGGTTTACATAAGGACTGGGCTACCAACTGATTTATTCAACCTTGGCTGGGTCTACAAATAGAACTCAGCCTAGAATATTTATATTATCCTTGAAATATATGGCAGGTTAGGCTATACAGGGAAAGTGTAGAAAAACAAAGTCTTTGGCACACATCTAAAATTACCACATGCCCAATTTCAGGTGGAAAAGAATTCTGCACAGTAGGAGCCACAATATCCTGCTCCGAATAACTATGTTGCGGAATTTCCAGAGCAGGGCTTTTCCAGATGACTTTGAGGGTTGAAAGTATCTATAAGGTAGTCTCTCATGTGGATGTAGCCTCCCACAACTCAACAAGAAGTGCAATGACACCACTACATTCATTAGCATTACATATGGATGGAGGGATCTCCCTCCTACCAGTATTACTAATTCAGATCAGATCACAGAAAGAAACTTACATGTCTGAACATCCTCCTCAGAAACTTGAACTGTAAGTAGAACAGATAGAAATGGAGCTGACTCACTTCGCGTAAAACCACGACTGACACACCAGACAGACGCCTGCGATGATGAATTCGGCACCAACTGCACCACAGATTGAAAGAAAACATATTTATTTAACAAAAGTACAATGCCCGGGACCAGAAATATTTTAAGATTTTGGATATACATATATATAATGAGGTATCTTGGAGATGGACTCAAATCTAAATTTGAAATTCATTTATGTTGCACATACTCCTCGTACACACAATTTTAAAAATATATTTTGCACAAAGCAAAGTTTATACAAACTATCAGAAATAACAGAAGTCACTATCTTGGCCATCCATGTGGATAATCTTTATTTTTGGACTTTTTTTAAGAAGCCTTACATGACAAAAACAGAGGGTCTACCTGGACTGTGTTGCTCCGTGTTGTTTTCCTAACGCAGCATATTTGAGGAATTCATACAGTTGGTCATAGCTGATTTTGCACTCTCCCCCAAACAATGCATCAGACAAATGAGGTTTCTTTGCCTGAGAAATAAGACACAACAAGCTCAGAGTTGTTTACACAGATTGTTTTAAAAATTGGAGCCATTGTAGCAAGTAATGAAATCCAGAAAGGGACAAGACACAAAGGCACCATGAGCAATGGAAAGAAAGAGAGACAGACAGGCAGCAAATGTGCCAGATTTTAGTTATACATAAGTTAACACTACTTGGAATCCTTTGCAGAGAAGGTTAAAGACTTTGTAAAATAACAACTCCCATGATTCAACTGCACTGAGTCATGGCAAAACTGGATTAATGCTGTAGTGTGAATACAAAGGATGCAACACTGCAGGAAACATGGAAAAAATAATCCTTCAAAGGATCAAAATCTATGATGTGGAAAGTATACATAGTCACTTTGCTCAGGGTTATAGCTTTCACCTCTTTCTCATTCTCAGCAAACTTCCTCTTCCTTTTAATCTTCTGGGGCTCTTCTTCATTCTCATTATCTTCACACTGTCTTTTGCTTTTAACTACTTGAGTTTCTGGAGCCATTATGTTTGTAAATATTGTTTAAAGTGGGTCAACTGGTAAAGAAAATAAAAGGAAAGGAAAGGTCAGAAAAGAAAAGAAAATCATATAAACAAACAATATTTCTGCTCCATAATAGTTGGGGTGCATCTAGTTCAGTGGTCCTCAACCTGTGGGCCCCCAGATGTTTTGGCCTTCAACTCCCAGAAATCCTAACAGCTGGTAAACTGGCTGGGATTTCTGGGAGTTGTAGGACAATACATCTGGGGACCCACAGGTTGAGAACCACTGACCTATACGATAGAATGAATAGTTTGACACCATTTTAAATGCTATGGCTCGGTGGAATCTTGGGAGTTGTAGTTTGACAAGTTCTGTAACCTCACCAAATTTCAGCTTTCAGGATCCAATAGCATTGAGCCAGGGCAGTTAAAATGGTGTCAAATCGCATTAATTCTGTAGTGTAGATGCACCCCTTAGCATCCTGATCAGCGTGTTCAGTCTGACTTAGGATGTTTTGTTTATTTGTAATAGCTTCAATGTTTCATTCTATATTAATATTAGCATGTATTTTTAGGTTTTACACTCTGTATTGTATTGTTAGTGTTCACTGCTTTAGATCTCTTTTTAGTGAGTTATAGTGGGATAGAAATAATAATAATACTTAAATGTTAGAAAAGCTTTAAAGACATGGCTGTGTGCCCAAGCACTTAACGAATAAACATCTAAGTCGATTGGGCAGTGAATTTTGCCAATTTTTGTGAGCCGCCCTGAGTCCCCTTGGGGTGAGAAGGTGAAAAGGGCAGGGTATAAATGCTGTAAATAAATAAGTAAACATTAGTTTGAATAATAATAATAAAGATATTTAGGATTGTCCCATTAAAGCAACATACGGCAGATACCAACTCTCCTAGGCTTCAGGAAAGCCTTAAAGACATGGTTGTGCACACAAGATTTTAATGAATGAGAACATGGACTTTACATGACCTGTACCAAGACTTATGTTGAGGATTCTGGATGAATGGATTTTAATCTAAAAGTTTATATAATGTGATTTTATTTCATAATGGTATCTGCTTTTATATGAATTGTTGTTTTGTACACTGTTTTTAGGCAATGAATTTTTGCACATTCATTGTAAGCCGCCTTGAGTCCCCCCCCCCCCCCCCCCCGGAAGAAAGGCAGGGTAAAAATGATGTAAATAAATAAATAAGGGTTATTTTTCATTGTAATTTTCCAAAGCATGCTAGTCTCCCAAGGCTGGCTATATATACATATATATAAATGTAATAGTACTAATCTTCTATGGTAAAAGGTTTTCCCCTGACATTAAGTCTAGTTGTGACCGACTCTGGGGGTTGGTGCTCATCTCCATTTCTAAGCCGAAGAGCCGGCGTTGCCCGTAGACACCTCCAAGGTCATGTGGCCATTGGCATGACTGCATGGAGCGACGTTACCTTCCCGCCGGAGCGGTACCTATTGATCTACTCATATTGGCATGTTTTTGAACTGCTAGGTTGGCAGGAGCTGGGGCTGACAGCGGGCGCTCATTCCGCTCCCGGGATCTGAACCTGAGACCTTTCGGTCTGCAAGTTCAGCAGCTCAGCGTTTTAACACACTGCGCCACCACCACTAATCTTCTATACACATAATAAAAGTGAAAATATGTGTGTGTGTGGCCCAACATTAACAAACATGAAGTACTGATAGTGTTTCTCGGGGTTAACCTGGCATGATGGGAGTTGTAGTTCACCTACAACCTTGTGAATTTGTACAAAGTTTCAATCCCTCTCTTCCTCTGAAGACTGGGAAAAGAGAAGACACGTGTGAACGGGTTTACACGTGTACGGGTCCCCCTCCCACCCCCTTGAACACGCATGGGCAAAGTTGGGCTCTCCCTCCAGGTGTTTTGGACTGCAACTCCCACCATTCCTAACCGCCTCAGGCCCCTTCGCTTAAGCGGCTGAGGGGGAAAAGGAAAGGGCCTGAGGCGGTTAGGAATGGTGGGAGTTGCAATCCAAAACACCCGGAGGGCCCAACTTTGCCCATGCCTGCCCTGAAGGAAACCTTTCCGAGCTTGTCTGCCCCGAAACACAGAAAAAGCCCCCTCGAAATAACACACCGGTCTCGGGCCTCACCTCCTCCCGCTTGCTGCTTCCTTCCCTCAAGAAGAGCCTCATCGAAAAGGCACCTTGTTCGGCAATCGACGCGTTGAGCCTGAGAGAAGCGATTGAGGCAAGGCTTCGGAGAAAGAGGGAGAGAAAGGGGCGTGTCCTAAAGAGCAAAGTGTGGATGACAGACCTCGGTAGCCGAGCTGCCGATGACATCGATAAAGGGGGCGTGGCTGGCCGCTTGCAAGCCTCTCCAGAGTAACAGAAGTTGTTGCGGAGTCACGTGGGCTCTGACGTCACCCTATGGAGGTGTGGCGGGCCGTTTGAAAGCCTCTTCGGAGAACCAAGCGAGGGGTAGAAGTTACGGTGGAGTCACGTGGGCCGAATGGGCCATTGCTATGGCGACGAAGGAGTTGGCCAGGTAAGGCGAGGCCCAGGTGGGAGTTGGGCCTAGCATGTTCCTTTGGTATGGATGTCAAATGCGTCCTGAATTATTATTTCTCACTAGCTTGGGGACCCGGCGATGCCCGGGTCATTTGAGAATGGTATTACAGTAGAGTCTCACTTATCCAACACTCGCTTATCCAACGTTCTGGATTATCCAACGCATTTTTGTAGTCAATGTTTTCAATATATCATGATATTTTGGTGCTAAATTCGTAAATACAGTAATTACCACATAGCATTACTGCGTATTGAACTACTTTTTCTGTCAGATTTGTTGTATAACATGATGTTTTGGTGCTTAATTTGTAAAATCATAAACTAATTTGATGTTTAATAGGCTTTTCCTTAATGCCTCCTTATTATCCAACATATTCGCGTATCCAACATTCTGCTGGCCCGTTTATGTTGGATAAGTGAGACTCTACTGTATTTGTCTTTTAATGTTATGTATTCTGTTTGGAGTGGGTGAACTACAATTCCTAGAATTGTGTGGTGCAGTACTCTGTGGATGGGGGTGAACTACTGCAATTTCCAGATTCCTGGGGTAATTGTCCCGAAATATCTATCAGTATTCACAGCAGGCAATATTCAGTCTGTGTGCCAAGTTCAGTCTGTGTGCCAAGTCTAGATTCGTCATTGGCTGGGTTCAGTGGTCTTTGGATGGAGGTGAACTACAACCCCCAAAATCAAGGGCCCTTCCCACAAATACCTGCAGTATGTTCAGTAGGTCATGAGGCTTCTCTGTGTGAAGTGTGCTCCTAGTGCATTGTCAGTGAGGGTCAGTGTTTATCTGGTTCCAGGTGAACTATAACTCCCTTTTCCCCAAACTTGTCCAATATGTTGTATTGGTTATGTTCCCAGGTGAGTGTACAGCGGAATCAGCAGCGTCCAGTTAACACCATGTGCAAAAGACTCAGACCAGGCAGAGGAATTAAAAGAACAAAAGGAAATTTACTTGTTGAGTTGAAGACAAATAAACAGTTCTGCAATCGTACAATGTCCATGTAGTTGCATAAGATCAATAACTAATCAATCAGCATTCAATATATATACAGCATAGCATATTTAAATTGCTACTTGACCGTAGCTATTAGAGAGCCTGTCTTTTTCTGTGCTCTCCCAGCAAGCTCAAATTCCAACTGTCAAATCCAGCCATCTGCCAGCAAACTGATACATTGTTTGAGGCATGGCTTGCCTCTGCAAAGCTCAGCTCCCTTTATTTTGCAGAGTTCTTTTGCAAGGATTTCTTTACACACACACATAGCAATTTGGCGCAATAGGTTATGGGGCTCTGTGTGCCAAGTGTGATGCTCATTCATTGCAAGTGAACTATAAATCCTAGTACCTACTACTCCTGAACTTCCAGTCCAGTTCCCCTCCAAACCCACCAGTAGTCAAATCTGTAGGTGAACTACAACTCTTGTATATTCCCCAGTAGGAGTGACAGTGCTCTGACTTGATGCAGGGTGAACTACAACTTCCACCATGTGGAGTCAATCTCTAAACTCCTCCAGTAAGTTTAGTTGCAGCTCAGTTCTGCTCTGTTTGTTATGCAGAGAGATTGGAAAGGAAAGGGCAGTGGGCGGGGCCATGCAAATTCCACAGCAATGGAGAACCCTGGGATGCCTGCCTGTGGTGGAAGACAAAGCAAAATCTAGGAGGAAATTGTCCCCAAATGAAAGCATTCCTTGGGTGGTGGGCTGTAGTGTTTGGGAAGGACATTGGCAGGGGCTGGGATACATGTTCATGGCGCTCGTTACGACTATGTCAGTGGAAAAGAGTGACTTGCTAGATTTTTAACCCTGGGAAGTATAATCTGTTTGTGGAGGCCGGAGGCTGTCTGTGTGAGCAGATATCTGTGCCACATACACACATACGGGTTTTCGCTTTTATTATGGATTTAGATTAGATTTAGATTAGATTAGATTTAGATTAGATTTAGATGTCTTTTCAATTATTTCATACTGCCTGTGCATGGATTTCAAAATGTTTAAAGCAGGCCTGGAAAAACTTTGGCTCTCCAGGAATTACAGTTGAGGCTTGAGTCTGTTTGGGTACAGAAGCCAGTGTAGGAAGTTAGAAGTCAGTTGAGGCTTGAGTCTGTTGGAAGTGAGGCATGAATTCCTCGGAGCTGGACTGTTATAAAAGAGGTGTACAGAGCAATATAGTTTTGAAGAGACTGTTAAAGACTATACGTTAATAATAATAATTATTATTTATGCCCCGCCTCCATCCCCCCGGAGGGACTCAGGGCGGCTTACACGGGTCGAACCCAGATAAAAACAGCAACAATATAAAACACATCAAATGTACAGGGACATGTGCAATTATAAAAACACACATTAACACATACAGGTAAAATAGCTAACTTAATAACATAATTAAAGCACAAGTTAAAAATAGACTGAATAAAGTGCACCGTATAAATTTCAAACCTGAGGTAGGTGACAAAGTGCTACAGATTAATGAGAGGACAACTGAAATACAAACTGAAACATTTTAAAGCTTAACCTGACAAGAATTGTACCTGTATATTTGGATACATGAAGTAAAACAAACATGTGATTTTAAAGAATTCTACTTGAATCTTTGTCTGCTGAGAGAATTGAATAGAAACAAGCTATTTATGCACCTAGTGATCTTCCATTACCTAATAAACTGAAAGAACACTTCCGAAACTCTGCTACCCAATAGGCTATGATCCTAACAGATCATAATCCCTAATAGGTTATGATCCTAACAGGTCATAATCCACTAGTTCAATAGTACCTTTACCTTTATAGGTTTTTTGTAATCTTACTGCTGCTTGTTATGAGTTTCCCCACGATGACTGTAAGTTTGCTGTGTACCTGATGAAATACGTATTTTTGTTATAGCGGTTTAGTATGCTTTTTCAGTATGTCTGTCCTGCTGGCTCATGTTGTATGTCCTTGATTTTATTTTTATAGGCAGCTTGGTATCATTAGAAGAATCTCTAAAACATCGCCCAGTGCTCAAAGTCACAGTAGACCCAAACTACGTGAGTATTAAGTCTGTTTTGCAAGGCCAA